>NW_012108452.1:128503-129594 GCF_000951045.1 Mandrillus leucophaeus | reverse complement strand
CAAAGAAGTTTCTCAGAAAGCTTCTTTCTCTTTGTTATCGGAGGATATTTCCTTTGGTCCTATAAACTTCAAAGGGATCCGAATTATCCGTTTTCAGATTTCACAGAAATAAGACTAGCAAACAGATCCACGAAATACAGATATAATTCTGTGAGTGGAAGTCACACACCACAAAGCAGTTTCTCAGAAAGCTTCTTTCCAGTTTTTCCCTGAGGATATTTTCTTTTTCAACATAGCCCTCTATGGGCTTCCAAATATCACTTTGCCAATTCCACAAGAACCGTCTTAGCGAACAGCTTCTTGAGGGAAAAGCTGTAACTCTGTGAGATGAATTAAAAAAACACTAAGCAGTTTCTCAGAAAGCTTCTTTCCAGATTTCATCTGAGGACATTTCCTTTTTCTCCGTAGCCCTCTGTGTTCATCGAAATATCACTTTGCCAATTCCACAAGAACAGGCTTAGCGAATGGCATCTTGCGGGGAAAGCTGTAACTCTGTCAGATGATTTCACAGAACACAAAGAAGTTTCTCAGAAAGCCTCTTTCTCTTTGTTATCGGAGGATATTTCCTTTGGCCCTATAGTCTTCAAAGGGATCAGAAATATCTTTTCTCAGATTCCAAAAATAAGGCGAGCAAACAGTTCCACGAAAAACAGATGTAACTCTGTGAGTGGAAGTAACACATCACAAACCAGTTTCTCAGAAAGCTTCTTTCCAGCTTTTCCGGGAGGATATTTTCTTTTTTACGATAGCCCTGTATTCCCTTCGAAATATCACTTTGCCAATTCCACAAGAACAGGCTTAGCGAATGGCTTCTTTGAGGGGAAAGCTGTAACTCTGTGAGATGAATTAACAGAAAACTAAGCAGTTTCTGAGAAAGCTTCTTTCCAGATTTCATGTGAGGATATTTCCTTTTTCACCGTAGCCCTCTAAGGGCATCGAAATATCACGTTGGCAATTCCACAAGAACTCGGTTAGCGAAAGGCTTCTTGAGGGGAAAGCTGTAACTTTGTGAGATCATTTCACAGAACACAAAGAAGTTTCACAGAAAGCTTCTTTCTCATTGTTATCGGAGGATATTTCCTTTGGCCCTA
>NW_012108452.1:126169-127530 GCF_000951045.1 Mandrillus leucophaeus | reverse complement strand
TTTCTCAGAAAGCTTCTTTTCTGATTTCATCTGAGGATATTTCCTTTTTCACTGTAAACCTCTAAGGGATTCCAAATATCACTTTGCGAATTCCACAAGAACTGTCTTGCGAAAGGCTTCTTGAGGGGAAAGCTGTAACTCTGCGAGATGATTTCACAGAACACAAAGAAGTTTCTCAGAAAACTTCTTTCTCTATGTTATTGGACGTTATTTACTTTGGCCCTGTAGTCTTCCAAGGGGTCCGAAATATCTGTTCGCCGATTCCTCAGAAATAAGGCTAGCAAAGAGATCCACGAAATACAGATGTAATTCTGTGATTGGAAGTCACCCATCACAAAGCAGTTTCTCAGAAAGCTTCTTTCCAGTTTTTCTCTGAGGATGTTTCCTTTTTCACCATAGCCCTCTAAGGGCTTCCAAATATCACTTTTCCAATTCCACAACAACAGGGTTAGTGAGCGGCTTCTTGAGGGGAAAGCTGTAACTCTCTTAAATGAATTAACACAACACTAAGCAGTTTCTCCGAAAGATTCTTTCCAGATTTCATCTGAGGATATTTCCTTTTTCACCGTAGCCCTCTATGGGCTTCCAAATATCACTTTGCAAATTTCAAAGGAACTGTCTTAGCGAAAGGCTCCTTGAGGGGAAAGCTGTAACTCAGTGAGATGATTTCACAGAACACAAAAAAGTTTCTCAGAAAGCTTCCTTCTCTTTGTTATCGGAGGATATTTCCTTTGGCTCTATAGTCTTCAAAGGGATCCGAAAATTTTCTTCTCAGATTCCAGAGAAATGAGGCTAGCAAAGCGATCCACGAAATACAGATGTAACTCTGTGAGTAGAAGTCACACATCACAAAGCAGTTCCTCAGAAAGCTTCTTTCCAGTTTTTCTCTGAGGAGATTTCCTTTTTCACCATAGTCCTCTAGGGGCTTCCAAATATCACTTTGCGAATTTCACAAGAACAGGCTTAGTGAGCGGCTTCTTGAGAGGAAAGCTGTAACTCTGTGAGATGAATTCACAGAACAATAAGCAGTTTCTCAGAAAGCTTCTCTCCAGATTTCATCTGAGGATATTTCTTTTATCACCATAGCCCTCAATGGGCTTCCAAATATCGTTTTCAAATTCCACGAGAATTGTCGTAGCGAAAGGCTTCTTGAGGGGAAAGCTGTAACTCTGTGAGATGATTTCACAGAACACAAAGAAGGTTCTCAGAAAGCTTTCTACTCTTTGTTTTCGGAGGATATTTCCTTTGGCCCTATGGTCTTCAAAGGGAACCGAAATATCAGTTCTCAGATTCCACAGAAATAAGGCTAGCAAAGAGATCCACGAATACAGATGTAACTGTGTTAGTGGAAGTCACACATC
>NW_012108452.1:124622-124812 GCF_000951045.1 Mandrillus leucophaeus | reverse complement strand
CGAAAGCTGTAACTCTTTGAGATGAATTACGAGAACACTAAGCAGTTTCTCAGAAAGCTTCTTTCCAGCTTTCATCTGAGGATATTTCTTTTTACAACGTAGCCCTCTATGGGCTACCAAATATCACTTTGCAAATAACACAACAACTGTCTTAGCGAAAGATTTCTTGAGGGGAAAGCTGTAACTCTGT
>NW_012108452.1:123397-124572 GCF_000951045.1 Mandrillus leucophaeus | reverse complement strand
CTTTTTCACCATAGCTCTCTATGGGCTTCCAAATATCCCTTTGGGAATTCCAGAAGAACAGACTTAGCGAGCGGCCTCTTGAGGGGAAAGCTGTAACTCTGTGAGAAGATTTCAGAGAGCACAAAGAAGTTTCTCAGAAGGCTTCTTTCTCTTTGTTTTCGGAGGATATTTCCATTGGCCCTATAGTCTTCAAAGGGATCCGAATATCTGTTCTCAGATTCCACAGAAATAAGGCTAGCAAAGAGATCCACGAAATACGGATGTAATACTGTGAGTGGAAGTCACACATCACAAAGCAGTTTCTGAGAAACCTTCTTTCCAGTTTTTCTCTGAGGATATTTTCTTTTTCACCATAGCCCTCTATGGGCTTCCAAATATCACTTTGAGAATTCCAGAAGAACAGGCTTAACGAGCGGACTCTTGAGGGAAAAGCTGTAGCTCTGTGAGATGAATTAACAGAACACTAAGCAGTTTCTCAGAAAGCTTCTTTCCAGGTTTCATCTGTGGTTATTTCCTTTTTCACTATAGCCCTCTATGGGCTTCCAAATTGCATTTTGCAATTTCCACAAGAACTGTCTTAGCGAAAGGCTTCTTGAGGGGAAAGCTGTAACTCTGTGAGACGATTTCACAGAACACAAAGAAGTTTCTCCGAAAACTTCTTTCTCTTTTTTATCAGAGGATATTTCCTTTGGCCATATAGTCTTCAAAGGGATCCAAAATATCTGTTCTCAGATTCCACAGAAAAAGGGCTAGCAAAGAGATCCACGAAATACGGATGTAACTCTGTGAGTGGAAGTCACACATCACAAAGCAGTTTCTCTGAAAGCTTCCTTCCAGTTTTTCTCTGAGGATATTTTCTTTTTCACCATAGCTCTCTATGGGCTTCCAAATTTCTCTTTGCGAATTTCACAAGAACAGGCTTAACGAGCGGCTTCTTGAGGGGAAAGCTGTAACTCTGTGAGATGAATTAAGAGAACACTAAGCAGTTTCTCAGAAAGGTTCTTTCCTGATTTCATATGAGGATATTTCCTTTTTCACCCTAGTCTTCTATGGGCTTCCAAAGATCACTTTTCAAATTCCACTAGAACTATCTTAGCGAAAGGTTTCTTGAGGGGAAAGCTGAAACTCTGTGAGATGATTTCACAGAACACAAAGAAGTTTCTCAGAAAGCTTCT
>NW_012108452.1:121885-123093 GCF_000951045.1 Mandrillus leucophaeus | reverse complement strand
TCTTTTTCACCATAGCCCTCTATGGGCTTCCAAATATCACTTGCGAATTTCACAAGAACAGGCTTAGCGAGCGGCCTCCTGAGGGGAAAGCTGTAGCTCTGTGAGATGAATTAACAGAACACTAAGCAGTTTCTCAGAAAGCTTCTTTCCGGGTTTCAACTGAGGATATTTCCTTTTTCACCATAGCCCTCTGTGGGCTTCCAAATATCACTTTGAAATAACACAAGAACTGTCTTGGCGAACGGTTTCTTGAGGGGAAAGCCGTAACTCTGTGAGATGATTTCACAGAACACAAAAAGTTTCCCAGAAAGCTTCTTCCTGTATGTTATCGCAGGATATTTCCTTTGCCCGTATAGTCTTTAAAGGGATCCGAAATATGTGTTCTCAGATTCCACAGAAATAAGGCTAGCAAAGAGATCCACGAAATACAGATGTAACTCTGTGAGTGGACGTCACACATCACAAGGCAGTTTCTCAGAAAGCTTCTTTCCAGTTTTTCTCTGAGGATACTTTCTTTTCCACCTTAGCCCTCTATGGGCTTCCAAATATCACTTTGCGAATTCCACAAGAACAGGTTTAGTGAGCGGCTTCTTGAGCGAAAAGCTGTAACTCTGTGAGATGAATTAACAGAACACTGAGCAGTTTCTCAGAAAGCTTCTTTCCAGTTTTCATCTGAGGATATTTCATTTTTCACCATAACCCTCTATGGGCTTCCAAATATCACTTTGCATATTCCACATGAACTGTCTTAGTGAAAGGCTTCTTGATGGGAATGTTGTAACTGTGTGAGATGATTTCACAGAACACAAAGAGGTTTCTCAGAAAGCTTCTTTCTCGTTTTTATCGGAGGATATTTTCTTTAGCCCTATAGTCTTCAAAGTGATCCGAAATATGTGTTCTCAGAATCCACAGAAATAAGGCTAGCAAAGAGATCCACGAAATACAGATGTAACACTGTGAGTGGAAGTCACACATCAAAAAGCAGTTTCTCAGAAAGCTTCCTTCCAGTTTTTCTCTAAGGATATTTTCTTTTTCACCATAGCTCTCTAAGAGCTTCCAAATTTCCCTTTGCGAATTCCACAAGAGCAGGCTTAGCGAGCGGCCTCTTGAGGAGAAAGCGGTAACTCTGTGAGATGAATTAACAGAACACTAAGCAGTTTCTCAGAAAGCTTCTTTCCAGATGTCATCTGCGGATATTTCCTTTTTCA
>NW_012108452.1:119455-121087 GCF_000951045.1 Mandrillus leucophaeus | reverse complement strand
CATAGCCCTCTATGGGCTTCCAAATATCACTTTGCCAATTCCACAAGAACAGTCGTAGCGAAAGGCTTCTTCAGGGAAAAGCTGTAACTCTGTTGGATGATTTCACAGAACACAAAGAAGTTTCTCAGAAAGCTTCTTTCTCTTTGTTATCGGAGGATATTTCCTTTGGTCCTACAGTCTTGAAAGGGAACCGATATATCAGTTTTCAGAATCCACAGAAATAAGGCTAACAAACAGATCCACGAAAGACAGATGTAACTCTGTGAATGGAAGTCACACATCACAAAGCAGTTTCTCAGAAAGCTTCTTTCCAGTTTTTCTCTGAGGAGATTCTCTTTTTCACCATAGCGCTCTATGGGCTTCCAAATATCCCTTTGCCAATTCCACAAGAACAGGCTTAGCGAACGGCTTCTGGAGGGGAAAGCTGTAACTATGTGTGATGAATTAACAGAACACTAAGCAGTTTCTCAGAAAGCTTCTTTCCACATTTCATCTGAAGATATTTCCTTTTTCAGCGTAGCCACTAGGGCATCGAAATATCACTTTGCCAATTCCACAAGAAAAGGCTTAGCGAAAGGCTTCTTGAGGGGAAAGCTGTAACTCTGTGAGATGATTTCACAGAATACAAAGAGGTATCTCAGAAAGTTTCTTTCTCTTTGTTATCGGAGGATAATTACTTTGGCCCTATTGTCTTCAAAGGGATCCGAAATATCAGTTCTCAGATTGCACAGAAATAAGGCTAGCAAACAGATCCACGAAATACAGATGTAACTCTGTTAGTGGAAGTCACACATCAGAAAGCAGTTTCTCAGAAAACTCCTTTCCAGTTTTTCTCTGAGTATATTCTCTTTTTCAGCATAGCCCTCTATGGGCTTCCAAATGTCACTTTGCCAATTCCACAAGAACAGTCGTAGCGAAAGGCTTCTTTAGGGAAAAGCTGTAACTCTGTAGGATGATTTCACAGAACACAAAGAAGTTTCTCAGAAAGCTTCTTTCTCTTTGTTATCGGAGGAATTTCCTTTGGCCCTACAGTCTTCAAAGGGAACCGATATATCAGTTCTCAGAATCCACAGAAATAAGGCTAAAAAACAGATCCACGAAATACAGATGTAACTCTGTGAATGGAAGTCACACATCACAAAGCAGTTTCTCAGAACGCTTCTTTCCAGTTTTTCTCTGAGGATATTCTGTTTTTCACCATAGCGCTCTATGGGCTTCCAAATATCTCTTTGCCGATTCCACAAGAAAAGGCTTAGCGAAAGGCTTCTGGAGGGGCAAGCGGTAACTCTGTGAGATGAATTAACAGGACACTAAGCAGTTTCTCAGAAAGCTTCTTTCCAGATTTCATATGAGGATATTTCCTTTTTCACCGTAGCCCTCTATGGGCATCCAAATATCACTTTGCCAATTCCACAAGAACAGGCTTAGCGAAAGGCTTCTTGAAGGGAAAGCTGTAACTGTGAGATGGTTTCACAGAATACAAAGAAGTCTCTCAGAAAGCTTCTTTCTCTTTCTTATCGAAGGATAATTCTTTTGTCTCCATAGTCTTCATGGGAATCTGAAATATCTGTTCTCAGATTCCACAGAAATAAGGCTAGCAAACATATCCACGAAATACAGATGTAACTCTGT
>NW_012108452.1:117272-119160 GCF_000951045.1 Mandrillus leucophaeus | reverse complement strand
AGTTTCTCAGAAAGCTTCTTTCCAGTTTTTCTCTGAGGATATTCTCTTTTTCACTATTGCCCTCTATGGGCTTCCAAATATCCGTTTGCCAATTCCACAAGAAGAGGCGAAAGGAACGGCTAATTGAGGGGAAATCTGTAACTCTGTCAGATGAAATAACAGAACACTAAACACTTTCTCAGAAAGCTTCTTTCCAGATTTCATCTGAGGATATTTCCTTTTTCACCGTAGCCCTCTATGGGCATCGAAATATCAGTTTGCCAATTCCACAACAACAGGCTTAGCGAAAGGCTTCTTGAGGGGAAAGAGCTGTAACACTGTGAGATGATTTCACAGAACACGAAGAAGTTTCTCAGAAAGCTTCTTTCTCTTTGTTATCGGAGGATATTTCCTTTGGCCCTATTGTCTTCAAAGGGATCCGAAATATCTGTTCTCAGTTTCCATAGAAATAAGACTAGCAAACAGATCCACGAAATACAGATGTAACTCTGTGAGTGGAAGTCACACATCACAAGGCAGTTTCTCAGAAAGCTTCTTTCCAGTTTTGCTCTGAGGATATTCTCCTTTTCACCATAGACCTCTTTGGGCTTCCAAATGTCACTTTGCCAATTCTCAAGAAGAGGCTTAGCGAACGGATTCTGGAGGGGAAAGCTGAAACTCTGTGAGATGAATTAACAGAACACTAAGCAGTTTCTCAGAAAGCTTCTTTCTTGATTTCATCTGAGGATATTTCCTTTTTCACCGTAGCCTTCTGTGGTCATCGAAATATCACTTTGCCTATTCCACAAGAACAGTCTTAGTGAAAGACTTCTTGAGGAGAAAGCTGTAACTCAGTGGGATGATTTCACAGAACATAAAGAGGTTTCTCAGGAAGCTTCTTCTTCTTTGTTATGTGAGGATATTTCCTTTGGCCCTATAGTTTTCAAAGGGATCCGAAATATCAGTTCTCAGAATCTACAGAAATATGGCTAGCAAACAGATCCACGAAATACAGCTGTAACTTTTTGAGTGGAAGTCACACATCACAAAGCAGTTTCTCAGAAAGCTGCTTTCCAGTTTTTCTCTGAGGATACTCTCTTTTTCACCATAGACCTCTATAGGTTTCCAAATATCACTTTGCCAATTCTGCAAGAACAGGCTTAGCGAACGGCTTCTTGAGGGGAAAGCTGCAACTCTGTGAGATGAATTAACAGAACGCGAAGCAGTTTCTCAGAAAGCTTCTTTCCAGATTTCATCTGCGGATATTTTCTTTTTCACCGTAGTCCTCTATGGGCATTGAAATATCACTTTTCCAATTCCACAAGAACAGGCTTAGCGAAAGCGTTCCTGAGGGGAAAGTTATAACTCTGTGAGATGATTTCACAGAACACAAAGAAGTTTCTCAGAAAGCTTCCTTTAAGTTTTTCACTAACGATATTCTCTTTTTCCCTTTAGTCCTCTATGGGCTTCCAAATATCACTTTGCCAATTGCACAAGAACAGGCTTAGCGAAAGTCTTCTTAAGGGGAAAGCTGTAATTCTGTGAGATGATTTCACAGAACACAAAAAAGTTTCTCAGAAACTTCTTTCTCTTTGCTATCGGAGGATATTTCTTTTGGCCCTATAGTCTTCAAAGGGATCCGAAATATCAGTTCTCAGATTCCACAGAAATAAGGCTAGCAAACAGATGCACGAAATACAGATGTATCTCTGTGAGTGAAAGTCACACATCACAAAGCAATTGCTCAGAAAGCTTCTTTCCAGTTTTTCTCTGAGGATATTCTATTTTTCACGATAACCCTCTACGGGCTTCCAAATATCACTTTGCCAATTCCACAAGAACGGGCTTAGTGAACGGCTTCTGGAGGGGAAAGCTGTAACTCTGTGAGATGAATTAACAGAACACTAAG
>NW_012108452.1:115270-115869 GCF_000951045.1 Mandrillus leucophaeus | reverse complement strand
CAGAACACAAAGAAGTTTCTCAGAAAGCTTCTTTCTCTTTGTTATCGGAGGATATTTCCTTTGGCCATATAGTCTTCAAAGGGATCCGAAATATCAGTTCTAAGGTTCCACAGATATAAGGCTATCAAACAGATGCACGAAGTACAGATGTAACTCTGGGAGTGGAAGTCACACATCACAAAACAGTTTCTCAGAAAGCTTCTTTCCAGTTTTCTCTGAGGATATTCTCTTTTTCACCATAGCCCTCTATGGGCTTCCATATATCACTTTGCCAATTCCACAAGAACAGGCTTGGCGAGCGGCTTCTGCAGAGGAAAGCTTTATCTCTGTGACATGAATTCACAGAACACTAAGCAGTTTCTCAGAAAGCTTCTTTCTAGATTTCATCTAAGGATATTTTCTTTTCCACCGTAGCCCTCTATGGGCATGGAAATATCACATTGCCAAATCCTCAAGAACACGCTTAGCGAAAGGTTTCTTGAGGGGAAAGCTGTAACTCCGTGAGATGATGCCACAGTACACAAAGAAGTTTCTCAGAAACCTTCTTTCTCTTTGTTATCGGAGGATATTTCCTTTGGCCCTATAGTCTTCAAAGGGAT
>NW_012108452.1:109061-109308 GCF_000951045.1 Mandrillus leucophaeus | reverse complement strand
AGATTCCACAGAAATAAGGCTAGCAAACAGATCCACGAAATACAGATGTAACTCTGTGAGTGGAAGTCACACATCAGAAAGCAGTTTCTCAGAAAATTTCTTACCAGTTTTTCTCTGAGGATACTCTTTTTCATCATAGCCCTCTATGGACTTCCAAGTATCACTTTGCCAATTCCACAAGAACAGGCTTAGCGAACGGCTAATTGAGGGGAAAGCTGGAACTCTGTGAGAAGAATTAACAGAACAC
>NW_012108452.1:107548-109011 GCF_000951045.1 Mandrillus leucophaeus | reverse complement strand
AAAGCTTCTTTCCAGATTTCATCTGAGGATATTTCCTTTTTCACGGTAGCCCTCTATGGGCATCGAAACATCACTTTGCCAATTCCACAAGAACAGGCTTAGCGAAAGGCTTCTTGAGGAGAAAGCTGTAACTCTGTGTGATGATTTCACAGAACACTAAGAAGTTTCTTAGAAAGCTTCTTTCTCTTTGTTGTCGGAGGATATTCCCTTTGGCCCTATAGACTTCAAAGGGATCCCAAATATCTGTTCTCAGATTCCACAGAAAAAAGGCTACCAAACAGATCCAGGAAATACAGATGTAACTCTGTGAGTGGAAGTCACACATCACAAAGCAGTTTCTCGGAAAGAATCTTTCCAGTTTTACTCTGAGGATATTCTCTTTTTCACCGTAGCCCTCAATGGGCTTCCAAATATCACTTTACCAATTCCAAAAGAACAGGCTTAACGAACGGCTTCTGGAGGGGAAAGCTGTAACTCTGTGAGATGAATTAACAGAACACGATGCAGTTTCTCAGAAAGCTTCTTTCCAGATTTCATCTGACGATATTTCCTTTTTCTCCGTAGCCCTCTATGGGCATCGCAATATCACTTTCCCAATTCCACAAGAACAGGCTTAGCGAAAGCGTTCTTGGGGAGAAAGCTGTAACTCTGTGAGATGATTTCACAGAACACAAAGAAGTTTCTCAGAAAGCTTCTTTCTCTTTGTTATGGGAGGATATTTCCTTTGGCCGTATAGCCTTCAAAGGGATCTGAAATATCAGTTCTCAGATTCCAGAGAAATAAGGTTAGCAAACAGATCCACGAAATAGAGATGTAACTCTGTGAGTGGAAGTCACACATCACAAAGCAGTTTCTCAGAAAGTTTCTTACCAGTTTTCTCTGAGGATACTCTTTCTCATCATAGCCCTCTATGGATTTCAAAATATCACTTTCCCAATTCCACAAGAACAGGCTTAGCGAACTTCTTCGGGCGTGGAAAGCTGTAACTCTGTGATGTGAATTAACAGAACACTAAGCAGTTTCTCAGAAAGCTTCTTTCTGATTTCATTTGAGGATATTTCCTTTTTCACCGTAGCCCTCTATGGGCATCGAATCATCACTTTGCCAATTCCACAAGAACAGGCCTAGCGAAAGTCTTATTGAGGAGAAAGCTGTAACTCTGTGAGATCCTTTCACAGAACACTAAGAAGTTTTTCAGAAAGCTTCTTTCTCTTTGTTATCGGAGGATATTTCCTTTGGCCCCAGAGACTTCAAATCGATCCGAAATACCAGTTCTCAGATTATACAGAAATAAGGCTAGCAAAGAGATCCACGAAGTACAGATGTAACTCTGTGAGTGGAAGTCACACATCACTAAGCAGTTTCTCAGAAAGCTTCTTTACAGTTTTTCTCTGAGGATATTGTCATTTTCACCAAAGCCCACTATGGGTTTCCAAATATCACTTTGCCAATTCCACAAGAAC
>NW_012108452.1:100438-101982 GCF_000951045.1 Mandrillus leucophaeus | reverse complement strand
GGAGGATATTTCCTTTGGACCTATAGTCTTCAAAGGGATCCGAAATATCAGTTCTCAGATTCCACAGAAAGAAAGCTAGCAGGAAGATCCTGAAATACAGATGTATTTCTCTGAGTGGAAGTCACACATCCCAAAGAAGTTTCTCAGAAAGCTTCTCTCCAGTTTTTCTCTCATTATATTATCTTTTTCACCATAGCCCTCGACGGGCTTCCAAATATCTCTTTGCGAATTCCACAAGAAGAGGCTTAGCAAACGGCTTCTTGAGGGCGAAAGCTGTAACTCTGTGAGATGAATTAACAGAACACTACGCAGTTTCTCAGAAAGCTTCTTTCCAGATTTCATCTGAGGTTATTTCCTTTTTCAGGGTAGCCCTCTATGGGCATCAGCATATCACTTTTCCAATTGCACAAGAACAGGCTTAGCGAAAGGCTTCTTGAGGGGAAAGCTGTAACTCTGTGAGATGAATTAACAGAACACTAACCAGTTTCTCAGAAAGCTTCTTTCCAGATTTCATCTGAGTATATTTCCTTTTTCAGGGCAGCACTCTATGGTCATCGGAATATCACTTTGCCAATTCCACAAGAACAGGCTTAGCGAAAGGCTTCTTGAGGAGAAAGCTGTAACTCTGTGAGATGATTTCACAGAACATTAAGAAGTTTCTCAGAAAGCTGCTTTCTCTTTGCTATCGGGGGATATTTCCTTTGGCCCCAGAGACGTCAAAGGGATCCGAAATATCAGTTCTCAGATTCCACAGAAATAAGGCTAGCAAACAGATCCACGAAATACAGATGTAGCTCTGTGAGTGGAAGTCACACATCCCAAAGCAGTTTCTCAGAAAGCTTCTTTCCAGTTTTTCTCTGAGGATATTCTCTGTTTCACTTTAGTCCTCTATGGGCTTGCAAATGTCACTTTGCCAATTCCAAAAGAACAGGCTTAGCGAACGGCATCTTAAGGTTAAAGCTGTAACTCTGTGAGATGAATTAACAGAACACTAAGCAGTTTCTCAGAAAGCTTCTTTCCAGATTTCATCTGAGGATATTTCCCTTTTCAGCGCAGCCCTCTATGGTCATCGAATTATCACTTTGCCAATTCCACAAGAACAGGCTTAGTGAAAGGCTTCTTGAGGGGAAAGCTGCAACTCTGTGAGATGATTTCACAGAACAAAAGGAAGTTTCTCAGAAAGCTTCTTTCTGTTTGTTATCGGAGGATATTTCCTTTTTCCCTACAGTCTTCAAAGGGATCCGAAATATCAGTTCTCAGATACCACAGAAATAAGACTAGCAAACAGATCCACGAAATACAGATGTAATTCTGTGAGTGGAAGTCACACATCACAAAGCAGTTTCTCAGAAAGGTTCTTTCCAGTTTTTCTCTGAGTGTATTTTCTTTTTCACCATAGCCTTTCATAGGCTTCCAAATATCACTTTGCCAATTTCACAAGAACAGGCTAAGCGAACGGCTTCTTGAGGGGAAAGTTGTAACTCTGTGAGATGAATTAACAGAACACTAAGCAGTTTCTCAGAAAGCTTCTTTCCAGATTTCAT
>NW_012108452.1:99348-100388 GCF_000951045.1 Mandrillus leucophaeus | reverse complement strand
CAGTTTTTCTCTGAGAATATTCTCTTTTTCACCATAGCCTTCTATGCTCTTCCAAATATCACTTTGCCAATTGCACAAGAACAGGCTTAGCAAACGGTTTCTGGAGGGGAAAGCTGTAATTCTGTGAGATGAATTAACAGAACACTAAGCAGTTTCTCTGAAAGCTTCTTTCTCTTTGTTATCAGAGGATATATCCTTTGGCCCTATAGTCTTCAAAGGGATCTGAAATATCAGTTCTCAGATTCCAGAGAAATAAGGGTAGCAAACAGATCCACGAAATACAGATGTATCTCTGTCAGTGGAAGTCACACATCACAAAGCAGTTTCTCAGAAAGCTTCTTTCCAGTTTTTCTCTGAGGACTTTTTCTTTTTCATCATAGCCCTCTAGGGTCTTGCAAATATCACATTGCCAATTCCAGAAGAACAGGCTTAGCGAACGGCTTCTTGAGGGGAAAGCTCTATCTCTATGGGATGAATTAACAGAACACTAAGCAGTTTCTCACAAAGCTTCTTTCCAGATTTCATCTGAGGATACTTCCTTTTTCACCGTAGCCCCCTAAGGGCATCGAAACATCATTTTGCCAATTACACAAGAAGAGGCTTAGCGAAAGGCTTATTGAGGGGAAAGCTGTAACTGTGTCAGCTGATTTCACAGAACACAAACAAGTTTCTCAGAAAGCTTCTTTCTCTCTGTTATCTCAGGATATATCATTTGGCCATATAGTCTTCAAAGAGATCCGAAATATCAGTTCTCAGATTCCACAGAAATAAGGCTTTCGAACAGATCCACGAAATAGAGATGTAACTCTGGAAGGGGAAGTCACACATCACAAAACAGGGTCTCAGAAGGCTTCTTTCCCGTTTTCCTCTGAGGATATTCTGTTTTTCACCATAGCCTGTATGGGTTTCGAAATGTCACTTTGCCAATTCCAAAAGAACAGGCTTAGCGAAAGGATTCTTGAGGGGAAAGCTGTAACTCTGTGAGATGATTTCACAGAACACAAAGAAGTTTCTCAGAAAGCTTCTTTCTCTTTGTTATC
>NW_012108452.1:98846-99283 GCF_000951045.1 Mandrillus leucophaeus | reverse complement strand
ATCCACGAAATACAGATGTAACTCTGTGAGTGGAAGTCACACATCACAAAGCAGTTTCTCAGAAAGCTTCTTTCCAGTTTTACTCTGAGGATATTCTCTTTTTCAGCATAGCAGTCTAAGAGCTTCCAAATATCACTTTGCCAATTCCACAAGAACAGGCTTAGCGAACGGCTTCTGGCGGGGAAACCTGTAACTCTGTCAGATGAAGTAACAGAACAGTAGGAAGTTTTTTAGAAATCTTCTATCCAATTTTCATCTGAGGATATTTGCTTTTTGATCGTAGCCCTCTCTGGGCATCAAAATATCACTTTGCAATTCCACAAGAACAGGCTTAGCCAAAGGCTTCTTGAGGGGAAAGCTGTAACACTGTGACCAGATTTCACAGAACACAAAGAAGTTTCCCAGAAAGCTTCGTTCTCTTTGTTTTCGGAGGATAT
>NW_012108452.1:96907-98796 GCF_000951045.1 Mandrillus leucophaeus | reverse complement strand
AAGCAGTTTCTCAGAAAGCTTCTTTCCAGATTTCATCTGAGGATATTTCCTTTTTCACAATAGCCCTCTATGGGCATCCTAATATCACTTTGCTAATTCCACAAGAACAGGCATAGCGAAAGCCTTCTTGAAGTTAAAGGTGTAACTCTGTGAGATGATTGCACAGAACACAAAGAAGTTTCTCAGAAAGCTTCTTTCTCTTTGTTATCGGAAGATATTTCCTTTGGCACTATAGTCTTCAAAGGGATCCCAAATATCAGTTCTCAGATTTCACAGAAATAAGGCTAGCAAACAGATCCACGAAAAACAGATGTAAGTCTGTGAGTGGAAGTAACACATCACAAAGCAGTTGCTCAGAAAGCTTCTTTCCAGTTTTTCTCTGAGGATACTTTCTTTTTCATCATAGCCCTCTAGGGGTTCAAAATATCACTCTGCCAATTCCACAAGAACAGGCTTAGCGAACGGCTTCTGGAGGAGAAAGCTGTAACTCTGTGGGATGAATTAACAGAACACTAAGCAGTTTCTCAGAAAACTTCTTTCTCTTTGTTATCGGAGGATATTTCCTTTGATCCCATAGTCATCAAAGGGATCCGAAATATCAGTTCTCAGATTCCACAGAAATAAGACTAGCAAACAAATCCAGGAAATATAGATGGAATTCTGTGAGTGGAAGTCAGATATCAAAAAGCAGTTTCTCAGAAAACTTCTTTCCAGTTTTTCTCTGAGAATATTCTCTTTTTCACCATAGCCCTCTATGGGCTCCCAAAAATCACTTTGCCAATTCCACAAGAACAGGCTTAGCGAACGGCTTCTTGAGGGGAAAGCTGTAACTCTGTGAGATGAACTAACAGAACACTAAGCAGTTTCTCAGAAAGCTTCTTTACAGATTTCATATGAGGATATTTCCTTTTTCACCGTAGTCCTCTATGGGCATTGAAATATCACTTTGCCAATTCCACAAGAACAGGCTTAGTGAAAGGCTTCTTGAGGAGAAAGTTGTAACTCTGAGATGATTTCACAGAACACAAAGAAGTTTCTCTTAAAGCTTCTTTCTCTTTGATATCGGAGGATATTTCCTTTGGCCCTATAGTCTTCAAAGCGATGCGAAATATCAGTTCTCAGATTCCACAGAAAAGAGGCTAGCAAACAGATCCTCCAAATAGAGATGTAACTCTGTGAGTGGAAGTCACACATCCCAAAGCTGTTTCTCAGAAAGCTTCTTCCCAATTTTTCTCTGAGGATATTCTCTTTAGCACCATAGCCCTCTATGGGCTTCCAAATATCACTTTGCCAATTCCACAAGCACAGTTTTAGCAAACGGCTTCTTGAGGGCGAAAGATGTAACTCTGTGAGATGAATTAACAGAACACTAAGCAGTTTCTCAGAAAACTTCTTTCCAGTTTTCATCTGAGGATATTTCCTTTTTCAGGGTAGCCCTCTATGGCCATCGAAATATCACTTTGCCAATTCCACAAGAACAGGCCTAGCGAAAAGCTTCCTGAGGGGAAAACTGTAACTCTGTGAGATGATTTCACAGAACACAAAGAAGATTCTCACAAACCTTCTTTCTCTTTGTTATCGGAGGATATTTCCTTTGGCCCTACAGTCTTCAAAGGGATCCCAAATATCAGTTTTCAGATTCCACAGAAATAAGGCTAGCAACAGATTCACGAAATACATATGTAACTCTGTGAGTGGAAGTCACACATCACAAAGCAGTTTCTCTGATATCTTCTTTCCAGTTTTTCTCTGAGGATATTTCCTTTTTCACCGTAGCCCTCTCTGGGCTTGCAAATATCACTTTGCCAATTCCACAAGAACAGGCTTAGCGAACGGCTTCTGGAGGGATAAGCTGTAACTCTGTGAGATGAATTAACTGAACACTAAGA
>NW_012108452.1:96597-96857 GCF_000951045.1 Mandrillus leucophaeus | reverse complement strand
AGCTTCTTTCCAGATTTCATCTGAGGATATTTCCTTTTTCATCATTGACCTCTGTGGGCTTCGAAATACCACTGTGCCAATTCCACAAGAACTGTATTAGCGAAAGGCTTCTTGAGGGAAAAGCTGTAACTCTGTGAGATGATTTAACAGATCACAAAGAAGTTTCACAGAAAGCTTCCTTCTCTTTGTTATCGGAGGATATTTCCTTTGACTCTATAGTCTTCAAAGGGATCCGAAATATATGTTCGCAGATTCCACAG
>NW_012108452.1:93649-94553 GCF_000951045.1 Mandrillus leucophaeus | reverse complement strand
AAGGCTAGCAAAGAGATTCACGACATACACATGTAACTCTGTGAGTGGAAGTCAGATATCACAGAGCGGATTCTCAGAAAGCTGGTTTCCAGATTTCATCTGAGTATATTTACTTTTTCACCATAGCCCTCTATGGGCTTCCAAATATCACTTTGCCAATTGCACAAGAACTGTCTTAGCGAAAGGCTTCTTGAGGGGAAAACTGTAACTCTGTGAGATGATTTCAGAGAACGCAAAGAAGTTTCTCAGAAAGCTTCTTTCGGTTTGTTATCGGAGAATATTTCCTTTGGCCCTACAGTCTTCAAAAGTATCCGAAATATCTGTTCTCAGCTTCCACAGAGAGAAGGCTAGCAAAGAGATCCACGAAATACAGATGTTACTCTGGGAGATGAATTTACAGAACACTAAGCAGTTTCTCAGAAAGCTTCTTTCCAGATTTCATGTAAGGATATTTCCTTTTTCACCGTAGCCCTCTAAGGGCTTCGAAATATCACTTTGCCAATTCCACAAGAACTGTCTTAGCGAAAGGCTCCTTGAGTGAATAGCTGTAACTCTGTGACATGATTTCGCAGAACACAAAGAGGTTTCTCAGAAAGCTTCTTTCTGTTTGTGATGGGAGGATATTTCCTTTGTCCCTATAGTCTTCAAAGGGATCCGAAATGTCTGTTCTCAGATTCCACTGAAATAAGGCTAACAAAGAGATCCACGACATACAGATGTAACTCTGTGATGGAAGTCACACATCACAGAGCGGTTTCTCAGAAAGCTTGTTTCCAGATTTCATCTGAGTATATTTCCTTTTTCACCGTAGCCCTCTATGGTCTTCCAAGTATCTCTTTGCCAATTCCACAAGAACTGTCTTAGCGAAAGGCTTCTTGAGGGTAAAGCTGTAACTCTGCGAGAT
>NW_012108452.1:91043-92194 GCF_000951045.1 Mandrillus leucophaeus | reverse complement strand
ATGAGGCTAGCAAAGAGATTCACGAAATACAGATGTAACTCTGTGAGATGAATTAACAGAACACTAAGCAGTTTCTCAGAAAGGTTCCTTCCAGATTTCATCTGAGGATATTTCCTTTTTCACCGTAGCCCTCAATGGGCTTTCAAATATCACTTTACCAATTCCACAAGAACTGTCTTATCGAAAGGCTTTTTGAGGGGAATGCTGTAACTCTGTGAGATGATTTCACAGAACACAAAGAAGTTTCACGGAAAGCTTCATTCTCTTTGTTATCGGAGAATATTTCCTTTGGCCCTATAGTCTTCATCGGGATCCGAAATATCTGTTCTCAGATTCCACAGAGATAAGGCTAGCAGAGAGATCCACGAAATACAGATGTAACTTTGTGAGATGAATTAACAGAACACTAAGCAGCTTCTCAGAAAGCTTCTTTCCAGATTTCATCTGAGAATATTTCGTTTTTCACCATAGCCCACTATGGGCTTCCAAATATCACTTTACTAATTCCACAAGAACTGTCTTAGCGAAAGGCTTCTATACGGAAAAGCTGTAACTCTGTGAGATGATTTCACAGAACACAAAGAAGTTTCACAGAAAGCTTCTTTCTGTTTGCTATCGGAGGATACTTCCCTTGGCCCTATAGTCTTCAAAGAGGTCTGAAATATCTGTTCTCAGATTCCACAGAAATAAGGGTAGCAAAGAGATCCAGGAAATACAGACGTAACTGTGTGAGATGAATTAACAGAACACTAAGCAGTTTCTCAGATAGCTTCCTTCCATATTTCATCTGAGAATATTTCCTTTTTCAAAAATAGCCCATTATGGGCTTCCAAATATCACTTTACCAATTCCACAAGAACTGTCTTAGCGAAACGCTTGTTGAGGGTTAAGCTGTAACACTGTGAGATGATTTCAAAAAACACAAAGAAATTTCTCAGAAACCTTCTTTCTCTTTGCCCTCGGAGGATACTTCCTTTGGCCCTATAGTCTTCAAAGGGATCTGAAATATGTGTTCTCAGATTCCACAGAAATAAGGGTAGCAAAGAGATCAACGAAACACAGATGTAACTCTGTGAGATGAATTAACAGAACACTAAGGGGTTTCTCAGAAAGTTTCTTTCCAGATTTCATCTGAGGATATTTCCTTTTTC
>NW_012108452.1:90728-90993 GCF_000951045.1 Mandrillus leucophaeus | reverse complement strand
CGGGCTTCCAAATATCACTTTGCCAATTCCACAAGAACTGTCTTAGCGAAAGGCTTCTTGAGGGAAAAGCTGTAATCTTTGAGATGATTTCACAGAACACAAAGAAATTTCACAGAAGGCTTCTTTCTCTTTGTTATCAGAGAATAATTCCTTTGGCCCTATAGTCTTCAAAGGGATCCGAAATATCTGTTCTCAGATTCCACAGAAATAAGGCTAGCAAATATATCCAAGAAATACAGATGTAACTCTGTGAATGGAAGTCACA
>NW_012108452.1:88089-89787 GCF_000951045.1 Mandrillus leucophaeus | reverse complement strand
GAAATACAGATGTAACTCTGTGAGATGAATTAACAGAACACTAAGCAGTTTCTCAGAAAGCTTCTTTCCAGATTTCATCTGAGAATATTTCCTTTTTCAAAAATAGCCCATTATGGGCTTCCAAATACCACTGTACCAATTCCACAAGAACTGTCTTAGCGAAACACTTCTTGAGGGTTAAGCTGTAACTCTGTGAGATGTTTTCACAGAACACAAAGAAGTTTCTCAGAAAGCTTCTTTCTCTTTGTTATCGGAGGATATTACCTTTGACCCTATAGTCTTCAAAGGGATCCGAAATATCTGTTCTCAGATTCCACAGAAATAAGGCTAGCAAAGTGAACCACGAAATACAGATGTAACTCTGTGAGATGAATTAACAGAACACTAGGCAGTTTCTCGGAAAGATTTTTCCACATTTCTTCTGAGGATATTTCCTTTTTCACCATAGCCCTCTATGGGCATCCATATATCACTTTTCCAATTCCAGAATAACTGTCTTAGGGAAAGACTTCTTGAGGGGAAAGCTGTAACTCTGTGAGATGATTTCACAGAACACAAAGAAGTTTCTCAGAAAGCTTCTTTCTCTTTGCTGTGGGAGGATATTTCCTTTGGCCCTATAGTCTTCAAAGGGATCCGAAATATCTGTTCTCAGATTCCGCAGAAATAAGGCTAGCAAAGAGATCCACGAAATACAGAAGTAACTCTGAGAATGGAAGTCACACATCACAGAACAGTTTCTCAGAAAGCTTCTTTCCACATTCATCTAAGGATATTTCCTTTTTCACCATTGCCCTCTATGGCTTCCAAATATCACTTTGCCAATTCCACAAGAACTGACTTAGCGAAAAGCTTCTTGAGGGAAAAGCTGTAACTCTCTGAGATGATTTCACAGAACACAAAGAAGTTTCTCAGAATGTTCTTTCTTTTTCATATCGGAGGATATTTCCTTTGGCCCTATAGTCTTCTTAGGGATCCGAAATATCTGTTCTCAGATTCCACAGAAATAAGGCTAGGAAAGAGGTCCACGAAATACAGATGTAACTCTGTGAGATGAATTAACAGAACACGAAGGAGTTTCTCGGAAAGCTTCTTTCCAGATTTCATCTGAGCATATTTCCTTTTTCACCATAGCCCTCTACGGGCTTCCAAATATCACTTTGCCAATTCCATAAGAACTGTCTTAGCGAAGGCTTCTTGAGGGGAAAGCTGTAACTCCGTGAGATGATGTCACAGAACACAAGGAATTTTCTGAGAAAGGTTCTTTCTCTTTGTTATCGGAGGATATTTCCTTTGGCCCTACAGTCTTCAAAGGGATCCGAAATATCTGTTCTCACATTCCACAGAAATAAAGTTAGCAAAGAGATCCACGAAACAGAGATGTATGTCTGAGAGATGAATTAGCAGAACACAAATCAGTTTCTCGGAAAACTTCCTTCCAGATTTCATCTGAGGATATTTCCTTTTTCACCATAGCCCTCTATGGGCTTCCAAATATCTGTTCTGAGATTCCACAGAAATAAGGCCAACAAAGAGATACACGGAATACAGATGTAACTGTGAGAGATGAAATAATAGAACACTAAGCAGTTTCTCGGAAAACTTCCTTCCAGATTTCATCTGAGGATATTTCCTTCTTCACCATAGCCTTCTATGGGCTTCCAAATATCACTTTGCCAATTCCACAAGAACTGTCTTAGC
>NW_012108452.1:82451-83819 GCF_000951045.1 Mandrillus leucophaeus | reverse complement strand
CTTGAGGGGAAAGGTGTAACTCTGTGAGATGATTTCAGAGAACACAAAGAAGTTTCTCAGAAAGCTTCTTTCTCTTTGATATCGAAGGATATTTCCTTCGGCCCTATAGTCTTCAAAGGGATCCGAAATATCTGCTCTGAGATTCCACAGAAATAATGCTGTAAAAAAGATCCACGGAATAAAGATGTAACTTTGTGAGATGAATTAACACAACACTAGGCAGTTTCTCAGAAAGATTTTTCCACATTTCATCTGAGGATAATTCCTTTTTCACCATAGCCCTCTATGGGCGTCCAAATATCACTTTTCCAATTCCACAAGAACTGTCATTAGCGAAAGGCTTCTTAGGGGGAAAACTGTAACTGTGTGAGATGATTTCAAAGAACACAATGAAGTTTCTCAGAAAGCTTCTTTCTCTTTGTTATCGCAGGATATTTCCTTTGGTCCTGTACTCTTCAAAGGGAACCGAAATATCTGCTCTCAGATTTCACAGAAATAAGGCTAGCAAAGAGATCCACGAAATACAGATGTGACTCTGAGAGATTAATTAACAGAACACTAAGCAGTTTCTCAGAAATCTTTTTTCCACATTTCACCTGAGGATATTCCCTTTTTCATCAAAGCCCTCTATGGGCTTCCAAATATCACTTTCCCAGTTAAACAAGAACTGTCTTAGCGAAAGTCTTCTTGAGGGGAAAGCTGTAACTCTGTGAGATGATTTCACAGAACACAAAGAAGTTTCAGAGAAAGCTTCTTTCTTTTTGCTATCGGAGGATATTTCCTTTGGCCCTATGGTCTTCATAGGGATCCGAAATATCTGTTCTCAAATTGAACAGAAATAAAGCTAGCAAAGAGATCCACGAAATACAGATGTAAGTCTGAAAGATGAATTGGCAGAACACTAATGAGTTTCTCAGAAAGCTTCCTTCCAGATTTCATATGAGGATATTTCCTTTTTCACCATAGCCCTCTTCGGGCTTCAAAATATCACTTTGCCAATTCCTCAAGAACTGTCTTAGCGAAAGGCTTCTTGAGGTGAAAGCTGTAACTCCGTGAGATGATTTCAGAGAACACAAAGAAGTTTCTCAGAAAACTTCTTTCTCTTTGTTATCGGAGGATATTTCCTATGGCCCTACAGTCTTCAAAGGGATCCGAAATATCTATTCTCAGATTCCACAGAAATAAGGCTGGCAAAGAGATCGACGAAATACAGATGCAGCTCTGTGAGATGAATTAACAGAACACTAAGCAGTTCCTCAGAAAGCTTCTTTCCAGATTTCATCTTAGGATATTTCCTTTTTCAACATAGCCCTCTATGGGCTTCCAAATATCACTTTGCCTTTCCACAAAAACTGTCTTAGCGAAACG
>NW_012108452.1:81714-82091 GCF_000951045.1 Mandrillus leucophaeus | reverse complement strand
AGAACACAAAGAAGTTTCTCAGAAAGTTTCTTTCTCTTTGTTATCCGATGATAATTCCTTTGGCCGTGTAGTCTTCAAAGGGATCCGAAATATCTGTTCTCAGATTCCACAGAGATAAGGCTAGCAAAGAGATGCACCAAATACAGATGTAACTCTGTGAATGGAAGTCACACATCGCAGAACAGTTTCTCAGAAACCTTCCTTGCAGATTTCATCTAAGGATATTTCCTTTTTTACCGTAGCCCTCTACGGGCTTCCAAATATCACTTTGCCAATTCCAGAAGAACTGTCTTAGCGAAAGGCTTCCTAAGGGGAAAACTGTAACGCTGTGAGATGATTTCAGAGAACACAAAGAAGTTTCTCAGAAAGCTTCTTTC
>NW_012108452.1:80417-80748 GCF_000951045.1 Mandrillus leucophaeus | reverse complement strand
GTAACTCTGTGAGATGATTTCACAGAACACAAAGAAGTTTCTCAGAAAGCTTCTTTCTCTTTGTTGTCGGAGGGTGTTTCCTTTCAGTTTATAGTCTTCAGCGGGATCCGGCATATCTGCTCTCAGATTCCACAGACATAAAGCTAGCAAGGAGACCAACGAAATACAGATGTAAATCTCTGAGATGAATTAACAGAACACTAAGCAGTTTCTCAGAAAGCTTCTTTCCACATTTCATCTGAGGATATTTAGTTTTTCACCATACCCCTCTACTGTCTTCCAAATATCACTTTTCCAATTCCACAAGAACTGTCTTAGCGAAAGCCTTCTT
>NW_012108452.1:70673-72077 GCF_000951045.1 Mandrillus leucophaeus | reverse complement strand
CTTCTTTCCAGATTTCATCTGACGATATTTCCTTTTTCATCATAGCCCTCTACAGGCTTCCAAATATAACTTTACCAATTCCAGAAGAACTCTCTTAGAGAAAGGCTTCTTGAGGGGGAAAGCCGTAACTCTGTGAGATGATTTCACAGAACACAAAGAAGTTTCTCAGAAAGCTTCTCTCTCTTTTTTATCGGAGGGTGTTTCCTTTGACTCCATAGCCTTCAAAGGGTTCCGACATATCTGTTCTCAGATTCCACAGACATAAAGCTAGCAAAGAGATCCACGAAACACAGATGTAACTCTCTGAGATGAATTAACAGAACACTAAGCAGTTTCTCAGAAAGCTTCTTTCCACATTTCATGTGAGGATATTTAGTTTTTCACCATAGCCCTCTACGGGCTTCAAATATCACTTTGCCAATTACACAAGAACTCTCTTAGCGAAAGGCTTCTTGAGGGGAAAGCTGTAACTCTGTGAGAAGATTTCACAGAACACGAAAGAGTTTCTCAGAAAGCTTCTTTCTATTTGTTATCGCAGGATATTTCCTTTGCCCCATAGTCTTCAAAGGGATCCGAAATATCTGTTCTCAGTTTCCACAGAAATAAGGCTAGCAAAGAGATCCACGAAATACAGATGTAACTCTCTGAATGGAAGTCACACATCACAGAACAGTTTCTCAGAAAACTTCTTTCCAGATTTCATCTAAGAATATTTTCTTTTTCACCATTGCCCTCTATGGGCTTCAAAATATCACCTTGCCAATTCCACAAGAACTGTCTTAGCGAAAGGCTTTTTGCGGGAAAAGCTCTAACTCTCTGAGATGATTTCACAGAACACAAAGAAGTTGCTCAGAAACCTTCTCTCTCTTAGTTACCGGAGGATATTTCCTTTGGCCCTATAGTGTTCACGGGGATCCGAAATATCTGTTCTCAGATTCCACAGAAATAAGACTAGCAAAGAGATCCTCGAAATACAGATGTAACTCTGTGAGATGAATTAACAGAACACTAAGGAGTTTCTTCGAAAGCTTCTTTCCAGATTTCATCTGAAGATATTTCCTTTTTCACCATAGCCCTCTATGGGCTTCCAAATATCACTTTGCCTTTCCACAAAAACTGACTTAGCGAAAGGCTTCTTGAGGGGAAAGCTGTAACTCTGTGAGACGATTTCACAGAACGCAAAGTAGTTTCTCAGAAAGTTTCTTTCTCTTTGCTATGGGAGGATACTTACTTTGTCCCTATAGTCTTCAAAGGGATCTGATATATCTGTTCTCAGATTCCACAGAAATAAGGCTAGCAAAGAGATCCACGAAATACAGATGTAATTCTGGGAGATGAATTAACAGAACACTAAGCAGCTTCTAAGAAAGCTTCTTTCCAGATTTCATCTGAGGACATTTCCTT
>NW_012108452.1:67877-69030 GCF_000951045.1 Mandrillus leucophaeus | reverse complement strand
GAACTGTCTTAGCGAAAGGCTTCTTGAGGGGAAATCTGTAACTCTCTGAGATGAGATCGCAGAACATAAAGAAGTTTCTCAGAAAGCTTCTTTCTCTTTGTAATCGGAGGATATTTCCTTTGCCCCTACAGTCTTCTAAGGGATCCGAAATATCTGTTCTCAGATTCCACAGAAAGAAGGCTAGCAAAGAGATCCACAAAATAGAGATGTAACTCTGTGAGTGGAAGTCACACATCACAGAGCAGTTTCTCAGAAAGCTTCTTTCCAGGTTTCATCTGAGGATATTTCCTTTTTCAACATAGCCCTCCATGGGCTTCCAAATATCACTTTGCCATTTCCACAAGAACTGTCTTTGCGAAAAGCTTCTTGAGGGGAAAGATGTAACTCTGTGAGATGATTTCACAAAACGCAAAGAATTTTCTCAGAATGCTTCTTTCTCTTTGTTTTCGGAGGATATATTCTTTGGCCCTATAGTCTTCAATGGTATCCGAAAAATCTGTTCTTAGATTCCACAGAAATAAGAGTGGCAAAGAGATCCACGACATACAGATGTAAATCTGTGAGTTGAATTAACAGAACACTAAGTAGTTTCTCAGAAAGTTTCTTCCCAGATTTCATTTGAGGATATTTCCTTTTTCACCATACCCCTCTAAGGGCTACCAAATATGACTTTGAGAATTCCACAAAAACTGTCTTAGCGAAAGGCTTCTTGAGGGGAAAGCTGTAAGTCTGTGAGATGATTTCACAGAACATAAAGAAGTTTCTCAGAAAGCTTCTTTCTCTTTGTTATTGTGGGATATTTCCTTTGGCCCTACAGTCTTCAAAGGGATCCGAAATATCTGGTCTCAGATTCCACAGAAACAAGGCTAGCAAAGAGATCCACGAAATACAGATGTAACTCTATGAGTAGAAGCCACACATCACAGAGCAGTTTCTCATAAAGCTTCTTTCCAGATTTCATCTGAGGATATTTCCTTTCTCACCATAGACCTCTATGGGCTTCAAAATATCACATTGTCAATTCCAAAAGAACTGTCTTAGCGAAAGGCTTCTTGAGAGGAAAGCTGTAAGTCTGTGAGATGATTTCACAGAATACAAAAACGTTTCTCAGAAAGCTTCTCACTCTTTGTTATCGGAGGATATTTCCTTTGGC
>NW_012108452.1:67540-67751 GCF_000951045.1 Mandrillus leucophaeus | reverse complement strand
CGAAATATCTGTTCTCAGACTCCACAGAAATAAGGCTGGCAAAGAGATGCACGAAATACAGATGTAACTCTGTGAAGTGAATTAACAGAAGACTGAGCAGTTTCTCAGAAAGCTTCTATCCAGATTTCATCGGTGGATATTTCCTTTTAAACCATAGCCCTCTAAAGGCTTCCAAATATCACTTTGCCAATTCCAAAAGAACTGTCTTAGC
>NW_012108452.1:65533-66488 GCF_000951045.1 Mandrillus leucophaeus | reverse complement strand
CCCTATAGTCTTCCAAGGGATCCGAAATATCTGTTCTCAGATTCCACAGAAATAAGGCTAGCAAAGAGATCCACGAAATACAGATGTAACTCTGTGAATGAAAGTCGCACATCACAGAACAGTTTCTCAGAAAGCTTCTTTCCAGATTTCATCTAAGGATATTTCCATTTTCACCATAGCACTGCAAGGGCTTAAATATCACTTTGCCAATTCCACAAGAACTGTCTTAGCGATAGGCTTTTTGAGGGCAAAGCTGTAACTCTCTGAGATGATTTCACAGAACACAAAGAAGTTTCTGAGACAGCTTCTTTCTCTTTGTTAACGGACGATATTTCCTTTGGCCCCATAGTTTTCAAAGGGATCCGAAATATCTGTTTTCAGATTCCACAGAAATAAAGGTAGCAGAGAGATCCACGAAATGCAAATGTAACTTTGTGAGATGAATAAACAGAACACTAAGCAGTTTCTCACAAAGCTTCTCTCCAAATTTCAACTGAGGATATTTCTTTTTTCATCATAGCCCTTTATGGGCTTCCAAATATCACTTAGGCAATTCCACAAGAACTGTCTTAGCGAAAGGCTTGTTGAGGGGAAAGCTGTAACTCTGTAAGAAGATTCCACAGAACTCAAAGAAGTTTCTCAGAAAGGTTCTTTCTCTTTGATATCGGAGGATATTTGCTTTCGTCCTATAATCTTCAAAGTGTTCCGAAATACCTGTTCTCTGATTCCACAGAAATAAGGCTAGCATAGAGATTCACGAAATACAGATGTAACTCTGTGAGATGAATTAACAGAACGCTAAGAAGTTTCTCAGAAAGCTTCTTTCCATATTTCATCTGAGGATATTTCCTTTTTCATCATAGCCCTGTTTGGTCTTCCAAATATCACTTTACCAATTCCACAAGAACTGTACTAGCGAAAGGCTTCTTGAGGGGAAAGCTGTAACTCTGTGAGA
>NW_012108452.1:61649-64068 GCF_000951045.1 Mandrillus leucophaeus | reverse complement strand
ATTTCATCTGAGGATATTTCCTTTTTTATCATAGCCCTCTATGGGCTTCGAAATATCACTTTACCAATTCCACAAGAACTGTCTTAGAGAAAGGGTTCTTGAGAGGAAAGCTGTAACTCTGTGAGATGATTTCACAGAACACAAAGAAGTTTCACAGAAAGCTTCTTTCTCTTTGTTAACGGAGGATATTTCCGTTTCTCCATAGTCTTCAAAGGGATCCGAAATATATGTTCTCCGATTCCAAAGAAATAAGGCTAGCAAAGAGATCCACGGAATACAGATGTAACTCTGTGAATGGAAGTCACACATCACAGAAGAGTTTCACAGAAAGCTTCTTTGCAGATTTCATCTAACGATATTTCCTTTTCACCATTGCCCTCTATGGGCTTCCAAATATCACTTTGCCAATTCCACAAGATCTGTCTTAGCTAAAGGCTTCTTGAGAGGAAAGCTCTAACTCTGTGAGATGATTTCACAGAACACAAAGAAGTTTCACAGAAAGGTTCTTTCTCCTTGTTATCGGAGGATATTTCTTTCGTCCCTGTATCCTTCAAAGGGATCCGAAATAGCTGTTCTCAGATTCCACAGATATAAGGCTAGCAAAGAGATCCACGAAATAGAGATGTAACTCTGTGAGTGGAAATCACACATCACGAAGCAGTTTTTCAGAAAGCTTCTTTCCAGATTTCATCTGAGGATATTTCCTTTTTCATCATAGCCCTCTATGTGCTTCCAAATATCACTTCACGAATTCCACAAGAACTGTCTTAGAGAAAGGCTTCTTGAGGGGAAAGCTGTAACTGTGTGAGATGATTTCACAGAGCACAAAGAAGTTTCTCAGGAAGCTTCTTTCTCTTTGTTATCAGAGGATGTTTCCTTTGGCCCTATAGTCTCCAATGGGATCCGAAATATCTCTTCTCAGACTCCACGGAAATAAGGCTAGCAAAGAGATCCACGAAATACAGATGTAACTCTGAGGGATGAATTAACAGAACACTAAGGAGTTTCTCAGATAGCTTCTTTCCTCATTTCATTTGAGGCTATTTCCTTTTCACCATTGCCCTCTATGGACTTCCATATATCACTTTACCAATTCCACAAGAACTGTCTTAGAGAAAGTGTTCTTGAGGTGAAAGCTGCCACTCTGTGAGATGATTTCACAGAACACAAAGAAGTTTCTCAGAAACCTTCTTCCTCTTTGATATCGGAGGATGTTTCCTTTGGCCCTATAGTCTTCCAAGGGATCTGAAATATCTGTTTTCAGATTCCACAGAAAAAAGGGTAGCAAAGAGATCCACGAAATACAGATGTAACTCTGTGAGATGAATTGACAGTACACTAAGCAGTTTTTCAGAAAGCTTCTTTCCACATTTCATCTGAGAATATTTCCATTTTCACCGTAGCCCTCTATGGGCTTCCAAATATCTCTTTGCCAATTCCACAAGAACTGACTTAGGGAAAGGCTCGTTGATTGGAAAACTGAAACTCTGTGATGATTTCACAGAACACAAAGAAGTTTCTCAGAAAGGTTCTTTCTCTTTCTTTTCGGAGGATATTTCCTTTGGCCCTATAGTCTTCAAAGTGATCCGAAGTATCTTGTCTCAGATTTCACAGAAATAAGGCTAGCAAAGAGATCCACGAAATACAGATGTGACTCTGTGAGATGAATTAACAGAACACTAAGCAGTTACTCAGAAAGCTTCTTTCCACATTTCATCTGAGTATATTTCCTTTTTCACCATAGACCTCTATGGGCTTCCAAATATCACTTTACCAATTCCACAAAAACTGTCTTAGAGAAAGCGTTCTTGAGGGGCAAGCTGTAACTCAGTGAGACATTTTCACAGAACACAAAGAATTCTCTCAGAAAGGTTCTCTCTCTTTGTTAACAGAGGATATTTCCGTTGTCCCCATAGACTTCAAAGGGATCCGAAATATCTGTTCTCAGATTCCAGAGAAATAAAACTAGCAAAGAGATTCACGAAATACAGATGTATCTCTGTGAATGAAAGTCACACATCACAGAACAGTTTCTCCGAAAGCTTCTTTCCAGATTTCATCTTATTTTCTTTTTCACCATAGCCCTCTGTGGGCTTCCAAATATCACTTTGCCAATTCCACAAGAACTGTCGTAGCGAAAGGCTTCTTGAGGGGAAAGCTGTAACTCTGTGAGATGATTTCACAGAACACAAAGAAGTTTCTCAGAAAGCTTCTTTCTCTTTGTTATCGGAGGATATTTCCTTTGGCCCTATAGTCTTCATAGGGATCCGAAATATCTTGTCTCAGATTCCACAGAAAACAGGCTAGCAAAGACATCCACGAAATACAGATGTACCTCTGTGAGATGAATTAACAGAACACTAAGGAGTTTCTCAGAAAACTTCCTTCCAGATTTCATCTGAGGATATTTCCTTTTTCA
>NW_012108452.1:60918-61599 GCF_000951045.1 Mandrillus leucophaeus | reverse complement strand
TATAGTCTTCAAAGGGATCCGAAATATCTGTTCTCAGATTCCACAGAAATAAGGCTAGCAAAGAGATCCAACGAAATACAGATGTAACTTTGTGAGATGAATTAACAGAGCACTAAGCAGTTAATCAGAAAGTTTCTTTCCACATTTCATCTGAGTATATTTCCTTTTTCATCATAGCCCTCTACGGGCTTTGAAATATCACTTTGCGAATTCCACAAGAACTGTCTTAGCAAAAGGATTCTTGAGGCGAAAGCTGTAACTCTGTGAAATGATTTCACAGAACACAAAGTAGTTTCTCAGAAAGCTTCTCTCTCTTTGTTATCGCAGGATATTTCCTTTGGTCCTGTAGTCTTCAAAGGGATCCGAAATGTCTGTTCTCAGATTCCACAGAAATAAGGCTAACAAAGAGATCCACGAAATACAGATGTAACTCTGTGAATGGAAGTCACACATCAGAGAACAGTTACTCAGAAAGCTTCTTTCTAAGGATATTTCATCTACGGATATTTCTTTTTCACATTAGCCCTCTATGGGCTTCCGAATATCACTTTGCCAATTCCACAAGAACTGTCTTAGCGATAGGCTTTTGGAGGGAAAAGCTGTAACTTTGAGAGATGATTTCACAGAACACAAGAAGTTTCTCAGAAAGCTTCTTTCTCTTTGTTATCGGAGGATATTTCC
>NW_012108452.1:60286-60868 GCF_000951045.1 Mandrillus leucophaeus | reverse complement strand
CAGATGTAACTCTGTGAGATGAATTAACAGAACACTCAGCAGTCTCTCAGAAAGCTTCTTTCCACGTTTCATCTGAGGATGTTTAGTTTTTCACCATAGCCCTCTATGGGCTTCCAAGTATCACTTTACCAATTCCACAAGAACTGTCTTAGAGAAAGTGTTCTTGAGGTGAAAGCTGCAACTCTGTGAGATGATTTCACAGAACACAAAGAAGTTTCTCAAATACCTTCTTCCTCTTTGATATCGGAGGATGTTTTCTTTGGCCCTGTAGTCTTCCAAGGGATCTGAAATATCTGTTCTCAGATCCACAGAAATAAGGTTAGCAAAGAGATCCAAGAAATACAGATGTAACTCTGTGAGATGAATTAACAGTACATTAAGCAGTTTCTCAGAAAGCTTCTTTCCACATTTCATCTGAGGATATTTCCATTTTCACCATAGCCCTCTATGGGCCTCCAAATATCACTTTGCCAATTCCACAAGAACTGACTTAGCGAAAGGCTCGTTGAGGGGAAAACTGTAACTCTGTGATGATTTCACAGAACACAAAGAAGTTTCTCAGAAAGGTTCTTTCTCTTTGTT
>NW_012108452.1:59994-60236 GCF_000951045.1 Mandrillus leucophaeus | reverse complement strand
TAGTCTTCAAAGGGATCCGAAGTATCTTGTCTCAGACTCCACAGAAATAAGGCTAGCAAAGAGATCCACGAAATACAGATGTGACTCTCTGAGTGGAAATCACACATCACGTAGCAGTTTCTCAGAAAGCTTCTTTCCAGATTTCATATGAGGATATTTCCTTTTTCATCATTGCCCTCTATGGGCTTCCAAATATCACTTTGCCAATTCCACAAGAACTGTCTTAGAGAAAAGCTTCTTGA
>NW_012108452.1:54704-58882 GCF_000951045.1 Mandrillus leucophaeus | reverse complement strand
CGAGCGGCTTCTTGAGGGAAAGATGTAACTCTGTGAGATGAATTAACACAACACTAAGCATTTTCTCAGAAAGCTTCTTTCCGGATTTCATCTGAGGATATTTCCTTTTTCACCATAGCCCTCTATGGGCTTCCAAATATCACTTTGAAAATTCCACAAGAAGTGTCTTAGTGAAAGGCTTCTTGAGGGGAAAGCTGTAACTCTGTGAGATGATTTGACAGAACACAAAGAAGTTTCTCATAAAGCTTCTTTCTCTTTGTTATCGGAGGATATTTCCTTTGGCCCTATATTCTTCAAAGGGATCCGAAATATCTGTTCTCAGATTCCACAGAAATAAGGCTAGCAAAGAGATCCACGAAATACACATGGAACTCTGTGAGTGGAAGTCACACAACACAAAGCAGTTTCTCAGAAAGCTTCTTTCCAGTTTTTCTCTGAGGATGTTTTCTTTTTAACCATAGCCCTCTATGGGCTTCAAAATATCACTTTACGAATTCCACAAGAACACGCATACCGAGCGGCTTCTTGAGGGAAAGATGTAACTCTGTGAGATGAATTAACACAACACTAAGCAGTTTCTCAGAAAGCTTCTTTCCGGGTTTCATGGGAGGATATTTCCTTTTTCACCATAGCCCTCTATGGGCTTCCAAATATCACTTTGAAAATTCCACAAGAACTGTCTTAGTGAAAGGCTTCTTGAGGGGAAAGCTGTAACTCTGTGAGATGATTTGACAGAACACAAAGAAGTTTCTCATAAAGGTTCTTTCTCTTTTTTATCGGAGGATATTTCCTTTGGCCCTATATTCTTCCAAGGGATCCGAAATATCTGTTCTCACATTCCACAGAAATAAGGCTATCAATGAGATCCACGAAATACACATGTAACTCTGTGAGTGGAAGTCACACAACACAAAGCAGTTTTTCAGAAAGCTTCTTTTCAGTTTTTCTCTGAGGATATTATCTTTTTCACCATAATCCTCTAAGGGCTTCCAAATATCACTTTGGGAATTCCACAAGAACAGGCTTAGCGAGCGGCTTCTTGAGGGGAAAGCTGTAACTCTGTGAGATGTATTAACAGAACACTATGTAATTTCTCAGAAAGCTTCTTTCCAGATTCCATCTGAGGATATTTCCTTTTTCACTGTAGCCCTATTTGGGCTTCCAGATATCACTTTGCAAATTCCACAAGAACTGTCTGAGGGAAAGGCTTCTTGAGAGGAAAGCTGTAACTCTGTGAGATGATCTCACAGAACACAAAGAATTTTCTCAGAAAGCTTCTTTCTCTTTGTTATCGGAGAATATTTCCTTTGGCACTAGAGTCTTCAAATGATTCGAATTATGTGTTCTCAGATTCCTCAGAAATAAGGGTAGCAAAGAGATCCACGAAACACAGATGTAACTCTGTGAGTGGAAGTCACACATCACAAAGCAGTTTCTCAGAAATCTTCTTTCCAGTTTTCTCTGAGGATATTTTCTTTTTCACCATAGCCCTCTATGGGCTTCCAAATATCACTTTCCGAATTCCACAAGAACAGGCTTAGCGATCGGATTCTTGAGGGGAAAGCTGTAACTCTGTGAGATGAATTAACAGAACACTATGTAGTTTCTCAGAAAGCTTCTTTCCAGATTCCATCTGAGGATATTTTCTTTTTCACCAGAGCCCTCTATGGGCTTCCAAATATCACTTTGCGAATTCCACAAGAACAGGCTGAGCGAGCGGGTTCTTGAGGGGAAAGCTGTAACTCTGTGAGATGAATTAACAGAACTCGACGTAGTTTGTCAGAAAGCTTATTTCCAGATTTCATCTGAGAATATTTCCTTTTTAACCATAGCCCTCTAGGGCCTACCAAGTATCACTTTGCAAATTCCACAAGAACTGTCTTAGCGAAAGGATTCCTCAGAGGAAGCTGTAATTCTGTGAGATGATTTCACAGAACACAAAGAAGTTTCTCAGAAAGCTTCTTTCTCTTTGCAACCGGAGGATATTTCCTTTGGCCCTATAGTCTTCAAAGGGATCCGAAATATCTCTTCTGAGATTCCAGAGAAATAAGACTAAAAAAGAAATCCACGAACTACAGATGTAACTCTGTGAGATGAATTAACAGAACACTAAGCAGTTTCTCAGAAAGCTTCTTTCCAGATTTCATCTGAGGATATTTCCTTTTTCTCCATAGCCCTCTAAGGGCTTCCAAATATCACTACGCAAATTCCACAAGAACTGTCTTATCGAAAGGTTTCTTGAGGGGAAAGCTGTAACTCCGTGAGATGATTTCACAGAACACAAAGAAGTTTCTCAGAAAGCTTCTTTCTCTTTGTTATCGGAGGATATTTAAATTGGCCCTATAGTATCTCAGAGGGAACCGAAATATCTGTTCTCATTATCCATAGAAATAAGGATAGGAAAGAGATCCACGAATTACAGATGTAATTTTGTGAGCGGAAGTCACACATCCCAAAGCAGTTTCTCAGAAAGCTTCTTTCCAGTTTTTCTCTGAGGATATTTCCTTTTTTCACAAGAGCCCTCCATGGGCTTCCAAATATCACTTTGCGAATCCCACAAGAGACATAGCGAGCGGCTTCTTGAGGGCAAAGCTGTAACTCTGTGAGATGAATTCACAGAACACTAAGCAGTTTCTCAGAAAGCTTCTTTCCAGATTTCATCTGAGGATATTTCCTTTTTCACCATAGCCCTCTATGGGCTTCCAAATATCACTTTGCAAATTCCACAAGAACTGTCTTATCGAAAGGCTTCTTGAGGGTAAAGCTGTAACTCTGTGAGTGGAAGTCACACATCACAAAGCAGTTTCTCAGAAAGCTTCTTTCCAGATTTCATCGGAGGATATTTCCTTTTTCACCATAGCCCTCTAAGGGCTTCCAAATATCACTTTGCCAATTTCTCAAGAACTGTAGTAGCGAAAGGCTTCTTGAGGGGAAGCTCTAACTGTGTGAGATGATTTCACAGAACACAAAGAACTGTCTCAGAAAGCTTCTTTCTCTTTGTTGTTGGAGGATATTTCCTTTTTCACCATAGCCCTGAATGGGCTTCCAAATATCACTTTGCAAATTGCACAAGAACTGTCTTAGCAAATGGCTTCTTGAGGGGAAACCTCTAACTCTGTGAGATGATTTCACAGAACACAAAGAAGTTTCTCAGATAGCTTCTTACTCTTTGTAATCGGAGGACATTTCCTTTGGCCCTATAGTCTTCAAAGGGATCCGAAATATCTGTTCTCAGATTCCACAAAATAAGGCTACCAAAGAGATCCAAGAAATACAGATGGAACTCTGTGAGTAGAAGTCACACATCACAAAGCAGTTTCTCAGAAAGCTTCTTTCCAGTTTTTCTCTGAGGATATTTAGTCTTTCACCATAGCCCTCTATGGGCTTCCAAATATCACTTTGCGAATTCCACTAGAACAGCCTTAGCGAGCGACTTCTTGAGGGGAAAGCTCTAACTCTGTGAAATGAGTTAGCAGAACACTAAGCAATTTTTCAGAAAGCTTCTTTCGAGTTTTCATCTGAAGATCGTCCCTTTTTCACCATATCCCTCTGTGGGCTTCCAAATATCACTTCGCAAATTCCACAAGAACAGGCTTAGCGAACGGCTTCTTGAGGGGAAAGCTGTAACTCTGAGAGATGAATTAACAGAACACTAAGCAGTTTCTCAGAAAGCTTCTTTCCAGATTTCATCTGAGGATATTTCCTTTTTCCCCATAGCCATCTATGGGCATCTAAATATCACTTTGGAAATTCCACAAGAACTGTCTTAGCGAAAGGCTTCTTGAAGTGAAAGATGTAACTCTGTGAGATGATTTCACAGAACACAAGGAAGTTTCTCAGAAAGCTACTTTCTCTTTGTTATCGGAGGAGATTTCCTTTGGCCCTATAGTTTACAGAGGGATCCGAAATATCTGTTCTCAGATTCCACAGAAATAAGGCTCGCAAAGAGATCCACGAAATACAGATGTAACACTGTGAGTGGAAGTCACACATCACAAAGCAGTTTCTCAGAGAGCTTCTTTCCAGTTTTACTCTGAGGATATTTTCTTTTTCACCATAGCCCTCCATGGGCTTCCAAATATCACTATGCGAATTCCACAGTAACAGGCTTAGCGAGCGGCTTCTTGAGGGGAAAGCTGTAACTCTGTGAGAAGAATTAACAGAACACTAAACAGTTT
>NW_012108452.1:54081-54654 GCF_000951045.1 Mandrillus leucophaeus | reverse complement strand
AGAGATCCACGAAATACAGATGTAACTCTGTGAGTGGAAGTCACACATCACAAAGCAGTTTCTCAGAAAGCTTCTTTCCAGTTTTTCTCTGAGGAAATTTTCTTTTTCACCATAGCCCCCAACAGCCTTACAAATATCTCTTTATGAATTCCACAAGAACAGGCTTAGCGAGCAGCTTCTTGAGGGGAAAGCTGTAACTCTGTGAGGTGAATTAACAGAACTTTAAGTAGTTTGTCAGAAAGCTTCTTTCCAGATTTCATCTGAGATTATTTCCTTTTTCACCATATCCCTCTATGGCCTACCTAGTATCACTTTGGGAATTCCACAAGAACAGGATTAGCGAGCGGCTTCTTGAGGGGAAAGCTGTAATTCCGTGAGATGAATTAACAAAACTCTAAGTAGTTTGTCAGAAAGCTTCTTTCCAGATTTCATCTGAGGATATTTCCTTTTTCACCATAGCCCTCTAGGGCCTACCAAGTATCACTTTGCAAATTCCACAAGAACTGTCTTAGCGAAAGGCTTCTTGAGGGGAAAGCTCTATCTCTGTGAGATGATTTCACAGAACACAAAGAA
>NW_012108452.1:53672-53943 GCF_000951045.1 Mandrillus leucophaeus | reverse complement strand
ATCACAAAGCAGTTTCTGTGAAAGCTTCTTTCCAGTTTTTCTCTGAGGTTATTTTCTTTTTCACCATAGCCCTCTACGGGCTTAAAAATGTCACTTTTGGAATCCCACAAGAACAGCCTTAGCGAGCGGCTTATTGAGCGGAAAGCTGTAACTCTGTGAGGTGAATTGACAGAACACTAAGCAGTGTCTCAGAAAGCTTCTTTCCAGATTTCATCTGAGGATATTTCCTTTTTCACCATTGCCCTCTATGGGCATCCAAATATCACTTTGC
>NW_012108452.1:52986-53604 GCF_000951045.1 Mandrillus leucophaeus | reverse complement strand
CAGAACACAAAGAAGTTTCTCAGAAAGCTTCTTTCTCTTTGTTATCGGAGGAGATTTCCTGTGGCCCTATAGTCTTCAAAGGGATCCGAACTATCTGTTCTCAGATTCCACAGAAATAAGGCTACCAAAGAGATCCAAGAAATACAGATGCAACTGTGTGAGTGGAAGTCACACATCACAAAGCAATTTCTCAGAAAGCTTCTTTCCAGTTTTTCTCTGACGATATTTTATTTTTCACCATAGTCCTCTATCGGCTTTCAAATATCACTCTGCGGATTAAACAAGAACAGGCTTAGCGAGCGGCATCTTGAGGGGAAAGCTGTAACTCTGTGAGATGAATTAACAGAACCCTCAGCAGTTTGTCAGAAAGCTTCCTTCCAGATTTCATCTGAGGATATTTCCTTTTTCACCATAGCCCTCTGTGGGCTTCCAAATATCACTTTTCAATTTCCACAAGAACTGTCTTAGCGAAAGGCTTCTTGAAGGGAAAGCTACTATGGGCTTCCAAATATAACTTTGCAAATCCACCAGAACTGTCTTAGCGAAAGGCTTCTTGAGGGGAAAGCTGTAACTCTGTGAGATGATTTCACAGAACACAAAGAAGTTTCTCAGAAAGCT
>NW_012108452.1:51438-52936 GCF_000951045.1 Mandrillus leucophaeus | reverse complement strand
GCCAAAGGCTTCTTGAGGGGAAAGCTGTAACTCTGTGAGATGATTTCACAGAACACAAGGAAGGTTCTCAGAAAGCTTCTTTCTCTTTGTTACCGGTGGATATTTCCTTTGGCCCTATAGTCTTCATAGGGATCCGAAATATCTGCTCTCAGATTCCACAGAAATAAGGTAGCAGGGAGATCCACGAAATACAGATGTAACTCTGTGAGTGGAAGTCACGCATCACAAAGAAGTTTCTCAGAAAGCTTCTTTCCAGTTTTTCTCTGAGGATATTTCCTTTTTCACCCTAGCCCTCCATGGGCTTCCAAATATCACTTTGCGAATTCCACAAGAACAGGCTTAGCGAGTGGCTTCTTGAGGTCAAAGCTGTAACTCTGTGATTTGAATTCACAGAACACTAAGCAGCTTCTCAGAAAGCTTCTTTCCAGATTTCATCTGAGGATATTTCCTTTTTCACCATAGCCCTCTCTTAGCCTCCAAATATCACTTTGCAAATTCCACAAGAATTGTCTTAGCGAAAGGCTTCCTGAGGAGAAAGCTGAAACTCTTTGAGATGATTTCACAGAATACAAAGAAGTTTCTCAGAAAGATAATTTCTTTTTGTTACCGGAGGATATTTCCTTTGTCCCTATAGTCTGTAAAGGGATCCGAAATATCGGTTCTCAGATTCCACAGAAATAATGCTAGCAGAGAGATCCACGAAATACAAATGCAATTCTGTGAGTGGAAGTCACACATCACAAAGCAGTATCTCACAAAGTTTCTTTCCAATTTATCTCTGAGGATATTTCCTTTTTCACATTAGCCCTCTATGGGCTTCCAAATATCACTTTCCGAATTGCACAAGAACAGGCTTAGCGAGCGGCTTCTTGAGGGGAAAGCTGTAACTCTGTGAGATGAATTCACAGAATACTAAGCAGTTTCTCAGAAAGCTTCTTCTCAGATTTCATCTGAGGATATTTCCTTTTTCACCATAGCGCTCTATGGGCTTCCAAATATCAGTTTGAAATATCCACAAGAACTGTCTTAGCGAAAGGCTTCTTGAGGGGAGAGCTGTAACTCTGTTAGAAGATTTCACAGAACACAAAGAAGTTTCTCAGAAATATTCTTTCTCTTTGTTATCAGAGGATATTTCCTTTGGCCCTATACTCTTCAAAGGGATCCGAAGTATCTCTTCTCAGATTCCACAGAAATAAGGGTAGCAAGGTGATCCACGAAATAGAGATGTAACTCTGTGAGTGGAAGTCACACATCACAAAACAGTTTCTCAGATAGCTTCTTTCCAGTTTTTCTCTGAGGATATTTCCTTTTTCACCACAGCCCTCTATGGGCTTCCAAATATCACTTTGCGAATTCGACAAGAACAGGCTTAGCGACTAGCTTCTTGAGAGCAAAGCTGTAACTCTGTGACATGAATTCACAGAACACTAAGCAGTTTCTCAGAAAGCTTCTTTCCACATTTCATCTGAGGATATTTCCTTTTTCACCATAGCCCTCT
>NW_012108452.1:48944-50229 GCF_000951045.1 Mandrillus leucophaeus | reverse complement strand
CAAATGTCTGTTTTCAGATTCCACAGAAATAAGGCTCGCAAAGAGATCCACGAAATACAGATGTAACTCTGTGTGTGGAAGTCACACATCACAAAGAAGTTTCTCAGAGAGCTTCTTTCCAGTTTTTCTCTGAGGATATTTCCTTTTTCTCCATAGCCCTCTACGGGCTTCCGAATATCACTTTGCGAATCCCACAAGAACAGGCTTAGCGAGTGGCTTCTTGAGGGGAAAGCTGTAAATCTGTGACATGAATTCACAGAACACTAAGCGGTTTCTCAGAAAGCATCTTTCCAGATTTCATCTGAGGATATTTCCTTTTTCACCATAGCCCTCTAAGGGCTTCCAAATATCACTTTACAAATTCACAAGAACTGTCTTAGCGAAAGGCTTTTTGAGGGGAAAGCTGTAACTCTGTGAGATGATTTCAGAGAACACAAAGAAGTTTCTCAGAAAGCGTCTTTCTCTTTGTTAACGGGGGATATTTCCTTTGGCCCAAATGTCTTCACAGGGATCCGAAATATCTGTTCTCAGATTCCACAGAAATAAGGCTAGCAAGGTGATCCACGAAATACAGATATAACTTTGTTAATGGAAGTCACACATCACATAGTAGTTTCTCAGAAAGCTTCTTTCCAGTTTTTCTCTGAGGATATTTCCTTTTTCACCATAGCCCTCTAAGGGCTTCCAAATATCACTTTTCGAATTCCACAAGAACAGGCTTAGCGAGCGGCTTCTTGAGGGGAAATCTGTAACTCTGTGAGAGGAATTCACAGAACACTAAGCAGTTTCTCAGAAACCTTCTTTCCAGATTTCATCTGAGGATATTTCCTTTTTCACCATAGCCCTCTATGGGCTTCCACATATCACTTCACAAATTCCACAAGAACTGTCTTATCGAAAGTTTTCTTCAGGAGAGAGCTGTAACTCTGTGAGATGATTTCACAGAACACATAGAAGTTTCTCAGAAAGCTTCTTTCTCTTTGTTATCAGAGGATATTTACTTTGGCCCTATAGTCTTCAAAGGGAACCGAAATATCTGTTCTCAGATTCCACAGAAATAAGGCTGGCAAGGAGATCCACGAAATACAGATGTAACTCTGTGAGTGGAAGTCACACAACACAAAGTAGTTTCTAAGAAAGCTTGTTTCCAGTTTTTCTCTGAGGATATTTCCTTTTTCACCATAGCCCTCTATGGGCTTCCAAATATCACTTTTCGAATTCCACAAAAACAGGCTTAGCAAGTTGCTTCTTGAGGGAAAACCTGCAAATCTGCGAGATGAATTCA
>NW_012108452.1:47281-48174 GCF_000951045.1 Mandrillus leucophaeus | reverse complement strand
CTATGGGCTTCCAAATATCACTTTGCAAATTCCACAAGATCTGTCATAGCGAAAGGCTTCTTGAGGGGAGAGCTGTAACTCTGTGAGATCATTTCACAGAACACAAAGAAGTTTCTCAGAAAGCTTCTTTCTCTTTGTTATCTGAGGATATTTCCTTTGGCCCTATAGTCTTCAAAGATATCCGAAATATCTGTTCTCAGATTCCACAGAAATAAGGTCAGCAAAGAGATCCACGAAATACAGAGGTAACTCTGTGAGTGGAAGTCACACATCACAAAGCAGTTTCTCAGAAAGCTTCTCTCCAGTTTATCTCTGAGGATATTACCTTTTTCACCATAGCCCCGTATGGGCTTCCAAATATCACTTTGCGAATTCCACAAGAACAGGCTTAGCGAGCAGCTTCTTGATTGGAAAGCTGTAACTCTGTGAGATATATTCACAAAACACTAAGCAGTTCCTCAGAAAGCTTCTCTCCAGATTTCACCCTAGGATATTTCCTTTTTTACCATAGCCCTCTACGGGCTTCCAAATATCACTTCGCAAATTTCACAAGAACTGTCTTAGCGAAAGGCTTCTTGGGGGGAAAGCTGTAACTCTGTGAGATGGTTTCACAGAACACAAACATATTTCTCATAAAGCTTCTTTCTCTTTGTTATCGGAGGTTATTTCCTTTGACCCTATAGTCTTCAAAGGGATACGAAATATCTGTTCTCAGATTCCACAGAAAAAATGCTAGCTTACAGATCCACGAAATACAGATGTAAATCTGTGAGTGGAAGTCACATATCACAAAGCATTTTCTCAGAAAGCTTCTTTCCAGTTTTTCTCTGAGGATATTTCCTTTTTCACCGTAGCCCTCAATGGGCTTCTAAATATAATTTTGTGAATTTCAC
>NW_012108452.1:46157-47198 GCF_000951045.1 Mandrillus leucophaeus | reverse complement strand
ACAGAACACTAAGCAGTTTCTCAGAAAGCTTCTTTCCGGATTTCATCTGAGGGTATTTCCTTCTTCAACATAGACCCCCATGGGCTTCCAAATATCACTTTGCAAATTCCACAAAAATTGTATTAGCAAAAGGCTTCTTGAGGGGAAAGCTGTAATTCTGTGAGTTGATTTCACAGAACACAAAGACGTTTCTCAGAAAGCCTCTTTCTCTTTGCTCTCGGAGGATGTTTCCTTTGGCCCTATAGTCTTCAAAGGGTTCCGAAATGTCTGTTCTCAGATTCCACAGAAAAAAGGCTAGCAAAGAGATCCACGAAATACAGATGTAACTCTGTGAGTGGAAGTCACACTTAACAAAGCAGTTTCTCAGAAAGCTTCTTTCCAGTTTTCTCTGAGGATATTTCCGTTTTCACCATAGAACTCCATGGGCTTCCAAATATCACTTTGTGAATTCCACAAGAACAGGGTTAGCGAGCGGCTTCTTGAGGGGAAACTGTAACTCTGAGATGAATTAACAGAACACTAAGCAGGTTCTCAGAAAGCTTCTTTCCAAATTTCATCTGAGGATATTTCCTTTTTCACCATAGCCTTCTATGGGCTTCCAAATATCACTTTGTAAATTCCACAAGAACTGTCTTAGCAAAAGGCTTCTTGAGGGGAATGCTGTAAGTCTGTGAGATGATTTCACAAAACAAAAACAAGTTTCTCAGAAAGCTTCTTTCTCTTTGTTATCAGAGGATATTTCCTTTGGCACTGTGGTCTTCAAAGGGATCCGAAATATCTGTTCTCAGATTCCACGGAAATAAGGGTAGCAAAGAGATCACCGAAATACAGATGTAACTCTGTGAGTGAAAGTCACACATTACAAAGCAGTTTCTCAGAAAGCTACTTTCCAGTTTTTCTCTGAGGATATTTCTTTTTTCACCATAGCCCTCTATGGGCTTCCAAATATCACTTTGCGAATTCCACAAAAACAGGCTTAGCGAGCGGCTTCTATAGGGGAAATCTGCAACTCTGTGAGATGAATTCACAGAACACTAAGCA
>NW_012108452.1:43551-44659 GCF_000951045.1 Mandrillus leucophaeus | reverse complement strand
ATCCGAAATATCTGTTCTCAGATTCCACAGAAATAAGGCTAGCAAAGAGATCCACGAAATACAGATGTAACTCTGTGAGTGGAAGTCACATATCAGAAAGCAGTTTCTCAGAAAGCTTCTTTCCAGTTTTTCCCTGAGGATATTTCCTTTTTCACCATAGCCCTCCATGGGCTTCCAAATATCACATTGCGAATACCACAAGAACAGGCTTAGCGAGCGGATTCTTGAGGGGAAAGCTGTATCTCTCTGAGATGAATTAACAGAACAATAAGAAGTTTCTCAGAAAGCTTCTTTCCAGATTTCATCTAAGCATATTTCCTTTTTCACCATAGCCCTCTAAGGGCTTCCAAATATCACTTTGCCAAATTCCACAAGAACTGTCTTAGCGAAAGGCTTCTTGAGGGGAAAGCTGTAACTCTGTGAGATGATTTCACAGAACACAAAGAAGCTTTCTCAGAAAGCTTCTTTCTCTTTGTTACCGGAGGATATTTCCTTTGGCCCTATAGTCTTCAACGGGATACGAAATATCTGTTCTCCGATTTCACAGAAATAAGACCAGCAAAGAGATCCACGAAATACAGATGTAACTCTGAGAGTGGAAGTCACACATAACAAAGCAGTTTCTCAGAAAGATTCTTTCCAGTTTTTCTCTGAGGATATTTCCTAATTTCACCGTCGCCCTCTATGGGCTTCCAAATATCACTTTGCGAATTCCACAAGAACAGGCTTAGCGAGCGGCTTCTTGAGGGGAAAGCTCTAACTCTGTGAGAAGAATTAACAGAACACTAAGCAGTTTCTCAGAGAGCTTCTTTCCAGATTTCAGCTGTGGATATTTCCTTTTTCATCATAGCCCTCCGTGGGTTTCCAAATGTCACTTTGCAAATTCCACAAGAACTGTCTTAGTGAAAGGCTTCTTAAGGGGAAAGCTGTAACTCTATTAGATAATTTCACAGAACAGAAAGAAGTTTCTCAGAAAGCTTCCTGCTATTTGTTATCGGAGGATATATCCTTTTGCCCTATAGTCTTCGAAGGAATCCGAAATATCTGTTCTCAGATTCCACAGAAATAAGGCTAGCAAAGAGATCCACGAAATACAGATGTAACTCTG
>NW_012108452.1:41185-43501 GCF_000951045.1 Mandrillus leucophaeus | reverse complement strand
TTTCTCAGAAAGCTTCTTTGGAGATTTTATCTGAGGATATTTCCTTTTTCACTATAGCCCTCTGTGTTCTTCCAAATATCTCTTTGCAAATTCGACAAGAACTGTCTTAGCGAAAGGCTTCTTGAGGGGAAAACTGTAACTCTGTGAGATGATTTCACAGAACGCAAAGAAGTTTCTCGGAAAGCTTCTTTCTCTTTGTTATCGGAGGATGTTTCCTTTGGCCCTATAGTCTTCAAAGGGATCAGAAATATCTGTACTCAGATTCCAGAGAAACAAGGCAAGGAAAGAGATCCACGAAATACAGATGTAAGTCTGTGAGTGGAAGTCACACATCACAAAGCAGTTTCTCAGAAAGCTTCTTTCCAGTTTTTTCCTGAGTGTATTTCCTTTTTCACCATAGCTCTCTATGGGCTTCCCAATTTCACTTTGCGAATTCCACAAGAACAGGCTATGCGAGCGGCTTATTGAGGGGAAAGCTGTAACTCTGTGAGATGAATTCTCAGAACATTAAGCAGTTTCTCAGAAAGCTTCTTTGGAGATATCATCTGAGGATATTTCCCCTTTCACAAAGACCTCCATGGGCTTCCAAATATCACCTTGCAAATTTCACAGGAACTGTCTTAGCGAAAGGTTTCTTCAGGTGAAAGCTGTACCTCTGTGAGATGATTTCACAGAACACAAAGAAGTCTTTGAAAGCTTCTTTCTCTTTGTTTTCGGAGGATATTTCCTTTGGCCCTATAGTCTTCAAAGGGATCCGAAATATCTGTTCTCAGATTCCACAGAATTAAGGCTGGCAAAGAGATCCACGAAATACAGATGTAACTCTGTGAGTGGAAATCACACATCACAAAGCAGTTTCTCAGAAAGTTTCTTTCCAATTTTTCTCTGAGGATATTTCCTTTTTCACCATAGCCCTCTATGGGCTTTCAAATATCACTTTGCGAGTTTCACAACAACAGGCTTAGCGAGCGGCTTTTTGCGGGGAAAGCTGTAACTCTGTGAGATGAATTCACAGAACACTAACCAGTTTCTCAGAAAGCTTCTTTCCAGATTTCATCTGAGGATATTTCCTTTTTCACCATAGACCTCTAAGGGCTTCCAAATATAATTTGCAAATTCCACAAGGAACTGTCTTAGCGAAAGGCTTCTTGAGGGGAAAGCTGTAACTTTGTGAGTTGATTTCACAGAACACAAAGAAGTTTCTCAAAAAGCCTCTTTCTCTTTGTTATGAGAGGATATTTCCATTGGCCCTATAGTCTTCAAAGGGATCAGAAATATCTGTTCTCAGATTCCACAGAAATAAGGCTAGCAAAGAGATACACGAAATACAGATGTAACTGTGTATGGAAGTCACACATCACAAAGCAGTTTCCCAGAAAGCTTCTTTCCAGTTTTTCTCTGAGGATATTTTCTTTTTCACCGTAGCCCTCTATTGGCTTCCCAATATCACTTTGTGAATTCCTCAGGAACAGGCTTAGCCAGCGGCCTCTTCAGTGGAAAACTGTAACTATGTGAGATGAAATAACAACACTAAGCAGTTTCTCCGAGAGCTTCTTTCCAGATTTCATCTGAGTATATTTCTCTTTCACCATAGCCCTCTATGGTCTTCCAAATATCACTTTGCAAATTTCACAAGAACTGTCTTAGCGAAAGGCTTCTTGAGGGGAAAGCTGTAACTCTGTGAGCTGATTTCACAGAACACAAAGAAGTTTATCAGAAAGCTTCTTTCTCTTTCTTACCGGAGGATATTTCCTTTGGCCGTACAGTCTTCAATGGGATGCGAAATATCTGTTCTCATATTCCACAGAAATAAGGATAGCAAAGAGATCCACGAAATACAGATGTAACTCTCTGAGTATAAGTCACACATTACAAAGCAGTTTCTCAGAAAGCTTTTTTCCATTTTTTTTCTGAGGATATTTCCTTTGTCACCATAGCCCTCTATGGGCTTCCAAATATCACTTTTCGAATTCCACAAGAAGAGGCTTAGCGAGCGGCTTCTTGAGGGGAAAGCTGTAACTTTGTGAGATGAATTAACAGAACACTAAGCAATTTCTCAGAAAGCTTCTTTCCAGACTTCATCAGAGGATATTTCCTTTTTCAACATAGACCTCTATGGGCTTCGAAATATCACTTTGAAAATACCACAAGAACTGTTTCTCGAACGGTTTCTTGAGGGGAATGCAATAACTCTGTGAGATGATTTCACAGAACACAAAGAAGTCTTTGAAAGCTTAGCTTCTTTCTCTTTGTTATCGGAGGATATTTCCTTTGGCCCTATAGTCTTCAAAGGGATCCGAAATATCTGTTCTCAGA
>NW_012108452.1:38898-39478 GCF_000951045.1 Mandrillus leucophaeus | reverse complement strand
AACTCTGTGAGATGATTACACAGAACACAAAGAAGTTTCTGAGAAAGCTTCTTTCTCTCTGTTACCGGAGGATATTTCCTTTGGACCTATAGTCTTCAAAGGGATCCGAAGTATCTGTTCTCAGATTCAACAGAAATAAGGCTAGCAAAGATATTCACGAAATACAGATGTAACTCTGTGAGTGGAAGACACACATCACAAAGCATTTTCTCAGAAAGTTTCTTTCCAGTTTTTCTCTGAGGATATTTCCTTTTTCACCGTAGCCCTCTATGGGCTTCCCAATATCACTTTGCCAATTCCACAAGAACAGGCTATGCGAGCCGCTTCTTGAGGGGAAAGCTGTAACTCTGTGAGATGAATTCACAGAACAGTAAGCAGTTTCTCAGAACGCTTCTTTCCAGATTTCATCTGAGGATATTTCCTTTTTCAACATTACCCTCTATGGGCTTCAAAATATCACTTTGCAAATTCCAAAATAACTGTCTTAACGAAACCCTTCTTGAGGGAAAGTTGTAACTCTGTGAGATAATTTCACAGAACACAAAGAAGTTTCTCAGAAAGCTTCTTTCTCTTTGTTATC
>NW_012108452.1:37377-38848 GCF_000951045.1 Mandrillus leucophaeus | reverse complement strand
GAGATCCACGAAATACAGATGAAACTCTGTGAGTGGAAGTCACACATCACAAAGCAGTTTCTCAGAAAGCTTCTTTCCAGTTTTTCTCTGAGGATGTTTCCTTTTTCACCATAGCCTTCTATGGGCTTCCAAATATCACCTTGCGAGTTCCACAAGAACAGGCTTAGCGAGAGGCTTCTTGAGGGGAAAGCTGTAACTCTGTGAAATGAATTCTCAGACCACTAAGCAGTTTCTCAGAAAGCTTCCATCCAGATTTCATCTGAGGATATTTCCTTTTTCACCATAGCCCTCTATGGGCTTCCAAATTTCATTTTGCAAATTCCAAAAGAACTGTCTTAGCGAGAGAGTTCTTGAGGTGAAAGCTGCAATTCTGTGATATGACTTCACAGAACACAAAGAACTTTCCCAGAAAGCTTCTTTCTCTTTGTTACCGGAGGATATTTCCTTTTGCCCTATAGTCTTCAAAGGGATCCGAAATATCTGTTCTCAGATTCCACAGAAATAATTTAGCAAAGAGATCCACGAAATACACATATAACTTTGTTGGTGGTAGTCACACATCACATAGTAGTTTCTCAGAAAGCTTCATTCCAGTTTTTCTCTGAGGATATTTCCTTTTTCACCATAGCCCTCTATGGGCTTCCAAATATCACTGTTCGAATTCCACAAGAACAGACTTAGCGAGCAGCTTCTTGAGGGGAAGGCTGTAACTCTGTGAGAGGAATTCACAGAACACTAAGCAGTTTCTCAGGAAGCTTCTTTCCACATTTCATCTGAGTATATTTCCTTTTTCACCATAGCCCTCTATGGGCTTCCACATATCACTACACAAATTCCACAAGAACTGTCTTATCGAAAGGTTTCTTGAGGGGAGAGCTGTAACTCTGTGAGATGATTTCACAGAACACAAAGAAGTTTCTCAGAAAGCTTCTTTCTCTTTGTTATCAGAGGGTATTTCCTTTGGCCCTATAGTCATCAAAGGGATCTGAAATATCTGTTCTCGGATGCCACAGAAATAAGTTTAGCAAAGAGATCCACGAAATACAGATATAACTTTGTGAGTGGAAGTCACACATCACAAAGCAGTTTCTCAGAAAGCTTCTTTTCAGTGTTCCTCTGAGGCTATTTCTTTTTTCAACATAGACCTCTACGGGCTTCCAAATATCACTCTGCGAATTCCACAAGAACAGGCTTAGCGTGCGGCTTCTTGAGGGGAAAGCTGTAACTCTGTGAGAGGTATTCACAGAACACTAAGCAGTTTCTCATAAACCTTCTTTCCAGATTTCATCTGAGGATATTTCCTTTTTCACCATAGCACTCTATGAGGTTCCAAATTTCACTACACAAATTCCACAGGAGCTGTCTTATCAAAAGGTTTCTTGAGGGGAAAGCTGTAACTCTTTGAGATGATTTCACAGAACAAAAAGAAGTTTCTCAGAAACCTTCTTTCTCTTTGTTATCGGAGGATATT
>NW_012108452.1:35805-37006 GCF_000951045.1 Mandrillus leucophaeus | reverse complement strand
CCAAATATCACTTTGCCAATTCCACAAGAACTGTCTTAGCGAAAGGATTGTTGAGGCGAAAGCTGTAATTCTGTGAGATGATTTAACAAACACAATGAAGTTTCTCAGAAATCTTCTTTCTCTTTGTTATCGGAGGATATTTCCTTTGGCCGTATAGTGTTCAAAGGGATACGAAATATCTGTTCTCAGATTCCACAGAAATAAGGCTAGCAAAGAGATCCACAAAATACAGCTGTAACTCTGTGAGTGGAAGCCACACATGACAAAGCAGTTTCTCAGAAAGCTTTTTTCCAGGTTTTCTCTGAGGATATTTTCTTTTTCACCGTAGCCCTCTATGGGCTTCGAAATATCACTTTGAAAGTTGCACAAGAACAGGCTTAGCTAACGGCTGCTTGAGAGGAAAGCTGTAACTCTCTGAGATGAATTAACAGAACACTAAGTAGTTTCTCAGAAAGATTTTTTCCAATTTTCGTCTGAGGATATTTCCTTTTTCACCACAGCACTCCATGGACTTATATATATCACTTTTCAAATTCCTCAAGAACAGTCTTAGCGAAAGGCTTCTTGAGCAGAAAGCTGTAACTCTGTGGGATAATTTCACAGAACACAAAGAATTTTCTCAGAAATCTTCTTTCTCTTTGTTATCGGAGGATATTTCCTTTGGCCCTATACACTTCAAAGGGATCCGAAATATCAGCTTTCAAATTCCACAGAAATAAGGCTAGCAAACGGATCCAGGAAATACAGCTGTAACTCTGTGAGTGGAAGTCACATATCACAAAGCAGTTTCTCAGAAAGCTTCTTTCCAGTTTTGATCTCAGGATATTTCCGTTTTAACCTCAGCCCTCCATGGGTTTCCAAATATCACGTTGCCAATTCCACAAGAACAGTCTTAGCGTAAAGCTGCTTGAGGGGAAAGGTGTAACTCTGTGAGATGATATCACAGTACACACAGAAGTTTCTCAGAAATCTTCTTTGTCTTTGTTATCGGAGGATATTTCCTTTGGCACTATAGTCCTCAAGGGGATCCGAAACATCTGTTCTCAGATTCCACAGAAATAAGGCTGGGAAAGTCATCCACGAAATACAGATGTAACTCTGTAAGATGAATTAACAGAACACCAGGTAGTTTCTCCGAAAGCTTCTTTCCAGATTTCATCTGAGGATATTTCCTTTTTCACCATAGCCCTCTATGGGCTTC
>NW_012108452.1:33036-33773 GCF_000951045.1 Mandrillus leucophaeus | reverse complement strand
CAGTTTCTCAGAAAGCTTCTCTCCAGATTTCATCGGAGGATATTTCCTTTTTCACCACAGCCCTCTATGGGCTTCGAAATATCACTTTGCAAATTCCACAAGAACTCTCTTAGCGAAAGGCTTCCTGAGAGTGAAGCTGTTACTCTATGAGATGATTTCACAGAACACAGACACGTTTAGAGAAAACATCTTTGTCTTTGTTATCGGAGGATACTTCCTTTGGCCGTATAGTGTTCAAAGTGATCCGAAATATCTCTACTGAAATTCCACAGAAAAAAGGCTAGCAAACAGATCCTCGAAATACAGATGTAACTCTGAGAGTATAAGTCACAAATCACAAAGCAGTTTCTCAGAAAGCTTCTTTCCAGTTTTTCTCTGAGGACATTTTCTTTTTCACCATAGTCCTCCATGGGCTTCCGAATATCACTTCGGAATTCCATAAGAACAGGCTTAGCGAGCGGCTTCTTGAGGGGAAAGCTGTAACTCTGTCAGATGAATTAACAGAACACTAAGTCGTTTCTCAAAAACTTCTTTCCAGATTTCATCGGAAGATATTTCCTTTTTCACCATAGTCCTTTATGGCTTGCAAATATCACTTTGAAAATTCCACAAGAACAGTCTTAGCGAAAGGCTTCTGGAGGGGACAGCTGTATCTCTGTGAGATGACTTCAGAGAACACAAAGAAGTTTCGCAGAAAGCTTCTTTCTCTTTGTTATCGGAGGATATTTCCTTTGGCC
>NW_012108452.1:30366-31639 GCF_000951045.1 Mandrillus leucophaeus | reverse complement strand
TTTCCCAGAAAGCTTCTTTCTTTTCTTTATCAGAGAATTTTTCCTTTGGCCCTATAGTCTTCAAAGGGATCCATAATATCTGTTCTCAGAATCCACAGAAATAAGGCTAGCAAAGAGATCCACGAAATACAGATGTAACTCTGTGAGTGGAAGTCACACATCACAAAGCAGTTTCTCCGAAAGATTCTTTCCAGTTTTTCTCTGAGGATATTTTCTTTTTCACCATAGCCCTGTATGGGCTTCCAAATATCACTTTGTGAATTCCACAAGAACAAGCTTAGTGAGCGGCTTCCTGAGGGGAAAGATGTAACTCTGTGAGATGAATTCACAGAACACTAAGCAGTTTCTCAGAAAGCTTCTTTCTCTTTGTTATCGGAGGATATTTCCTATGGCCCTATGTTCTTCAAAAGACACCAGAAATATCTCTTCTCACATTCCACAGAAATAAGGCTAGGAAACAGATCCAAGAAATACAGATGTAACTCTGTGAGAGGAAGTCACACATCACAAAGAAGTTTCTCAGAAAGCTTCCTTCCGGTTTTTCTCTGAGGATATTTACTTTTTCACCATAGCCCTCTATGCGCTTCCAAATATCACTTTGAAAATTCCACAAGAAGTGTCTTAGCGAAAGGCTTCTTGAGGGGAAAGCAGTATCTCTGTGAGATGATTTCACAGAACACAAAGAAGTTTCTCAGAAAGCTTCTTTCTCTTTTTTATCGGAGGATATTTCCTTTGGCCGTATGGTTTTCCAGGGGATCCGAAATATCTTTTCTCAGATTTCCCAGAAATAAGGCTAACAAAGAGATAGAAGAAATACAGATGTAATTCTATGAGTGGAAGTCACACATCACAAAGCAGTTTCTGAGAAAGCTTCTTTCCAGATTTCATCGGAAGGTATTTCCTTTTTCACCATAGCCCTCTAAGGGCTCCCAAGTATCACTTTGAAAATTCCACAAGAACTGTCTTAGCGAAAGGCTTCCTGAGGGGAAAGCTGTATCTCTGTGACATGATTTCACAGAACAGAGAGACGTTTCCAGAAAGCTTCCTTCTCTTTGTTATCCGAGGATATTTCCTTTGGCTCTCTAGTCTTCAAAGGGATCTGAAATATCGGTTCTTAAATTGCTCAGAAATAAGGCTAGCAAAGAGATCCATGAAATACAGATGTAACTCTGTGAGTGAAAGTCACACATCACAAAGCAGTTTCTCAGAAAGCTTCTTTCCAGTTTTTCTCTGAGGATATTTCTTTTTCACCATAGCCCTCTATGTGTTTCCA
>NW_012108452.1:27819-30316 GCF_000951045.1 Mandrillus leucophaeus | reverse complement strand
TGTAACTCTGTGAGATGAATTAACAGAACACTAAGCAGTTTCTCAGAAAGCTTCTTTCCAGATTTCATCGGAGCATAGTTCCTTTTTCACCGTAGCCGTCTGTGGGCTTCCAAATATCACTTTTCGAATTCCACAAGATCTGTCTTAGCGAAAGGTTTCTTGAGGGGAAAGCTGTAAGTCTGTGAGATGATTTCACAGAACACAAGGTAATTTCCCAGAAAGCTTCTTTCTTTTCTTTATCAGAGGATTTTTCCTTTGGCCCTATAGTCTTCAAAGGGATCCATAATATCTGTTCTCAGAATCCACAGAAATAAGGCTAGCAAAGAGATTCACGAAATACAGATGTAACTCTGTGAGTGGAGGTCACACATCACAAAGCAGTTTCTCCGATAGATTCTTTCCAGTTTTTCTCTGAGGATATTTTCTTTTTCACCATAGCCCTCTATGGGCTTCCAAATATCACTTAGTGAATTCCACAAGAACAAGCTTAGTGAGCGGCTTTCTGAGGGGAAAGATGTAACTCTGTGAGATGAATTCACAGAACACTAAGCAGTTTCTCAGAAAGCTTCTTTCTAGATTTCATCGGAGGATATTTCCTTTTCCCTGAAGCCCTCTAAATGCTTCTGAATATCACTTTGCAGATTGCACAACAAGTGTCTTAGCGAAAGGATTCTTGGGGAGAAAGCACTAACTCTGTGAGATGATTTCACAGAACACAAAGAATTTTCTCAGAAAGATTTTTCCTCTTTGTTATCGGAGGATATTTCCTTTGGCCCTAGAGTCTTTCAAGGTACCCGAATATCTGTTCTCACATTCCACAGAAATAAGCCTAGGAAACAGATCCACGAAATACAGATGTAACTCTGTGAGTGAAAGTCACGCATCACAAAGCAGTTTCTAAGAAATCTTCTTTCCAGTTTTTCTCTGAGGATATTTCTTTTTCACCATAGCCCTCTATGTGTTTCCAAATATCACTTTTCGAATTCCACTAAAACAGGCTTGGCGAGCGGCTTCTTGAGGGAAAAGCTGTAATTCTGTGAGATGAATTAACAGAACACTAAGCAGTTTCTCAGAAGGCTTCTTTCCACTTTTTCTCTGAGGATATTTTCTATTTCACCGTAGCCGTCTATGGGCTTCCAAATATCACTTTGCGATTTCCACAAGAACAGGCTTAGTGAGCGTCTTCTTGAAGAGAAAGCTGTAACACAGAAACACTAAGCAGTTTCTCAGAAAGCTTCTTTCCAGATTTCATCTTAGGATACTTCTTTTTTCACCGTAGCCCTCTATGGACTTCCAAATATCACTTTGCCAATTCCAAGAAGTGTCTTAGCGAAAGGCTTCTTGAGGGGAAAGCTGTAACTCTGTGAGATGAATTAACAGAACACTAAGCAGTTTCTCAGAAAGCTTCTTTCCGGATTTCATCGGAGGATATTTCCTTTTTCACCATAGCCCTCTTTGGGCTTCCAAATATCACTTTACAAATTCCACAAGAACTCTCGCAGCGAAAGGCTTCTTGAGAGGAATGCTGTAACTCTGTGAGATGATTTCACGGAACACAAAGAAGTCTCTCAGAAAGCTTCTTTCTCTTCGTTATCGGAGGATATTTCCCTTGGCCCTAGACTCTTCAAAGGAATCCGAAATATCTGTTCTCAGATTCCACATAAGTAAGGCTAGCACACAGATCCAGGAAATACAGATGTAACCCTATAAGTGGAAGTCACACAATACAAAGCAGTTTCTCAGAAAGCTTCTTTCCAGTTTTTCCCTGAGGATATTTACTTTTTCACCATAGCCTTCGATGAGCTTCCAAATATCACTTTGCAAGTTCCACAAGAAGTGTCTTAGCGAAAGGCTTCTTAAGGGGAAAGCTGTAACTCTGTGAGATGATTTCACAGAACACAAAGAAGTTTCTCAGAAAGCTTCTTTCTCTTTCTTATCCCAGAATACTTCCTTTGGCCCTATTGTCTTCAAAGGGATTCGAAATATCTGTTCTCAGATGCCACAGAAATAAGGCTAGCAAAGGGATCCACGAAATACAGATGTAACTCTGTGAATGGGAGTCACACATGACAAAGCAGTTTCTCAGAAAGCTTCTTTCCAGTTTTTCTCTGAGGATATTTTGGTTCTCATCATAGCCCTCTAGGAGCTTCCAGACATCATTTTGAGAATTCCAGAAGAACAGGCTTAGCGAGCTGCTTCTTCAGGGGAAAGCTGTAACTTTGTGAGATGAATTAACAGAACACTAAGCAGTTTATCAGAAAGCTTCTTTCCAGATTTCATCGGAGCATATTTCCTTTTTCACCGTAGCCCTCTATGGGCTTCCAAATATCACTTTGCCAATTCCACAAGAACTGTCTTAGCGAAAGGATTCTTGAGGGGAAAGCTGTAACTCCGAGAGATGATTTCACAGAACACAAAGACGTTTCTCAGAAAGCTTCCTTCTCTTTGTTATAGGAGGATATTTCCCTTGGCCCTATAGTCTTCAAAGGGATCCGAA
>NW_012108452.1:26388-26830 GCF_000951045.1 Mandrillus leucophaeus | reverse complement strand
TCTGTGAGATGATTCCACAGAACACAAAGACGTTGCTCAGAAAGCTTCTTTCTCTTTGTTATCGGAGGATATTTTCTTTGGAACCATAGTCTTCAAAGGGATTGGAAATATCTGTTCTAAGATTCCACAGAAATAAGGCTAGCTAGGAGATCCACGAAAAACAGATGTAACTCTGTGAGTGGAAGTCACACATCACAAAGCATTTTCTTAGAAAGCTTCCTTCCAGTTTTTCTGTGAGGTTATTCTCTTTTTCACCACAACTCTCTAGGGGCTTCCAAATATCACTTTGCGAATTCCACAAGAACAGGCTTAGCGAGCGGCTTCTTGAGGGAAAAGCTGTAACTGTGTGAGATGAATTTACGCAACACTAAGCAGTTTCTCCGAAAGCTTCTTTTCAGATTTCATCGGAGGACTTTTACATTTTCTCCGTAGCGCTCTACGG
>NW_012108452.1:25989-26338 GCF_000951045.1 Mandrillus leucophaeus | reverse complement strand
ATCGGAGGACTTTTACATTTTCTCCGTAGCGCTCTACGGACTTCCAAATATCACTCTGAAAATTCCACAAGAATTGTCTTAGCGAAAGACTTCTTCAGGGGAAAGCTGTAACTCTGGGAGATGATTTCACAGAACACAAAGAATATTCTCAGAAAGCTTCTATCTCTTTTTTATCGGAGGATATTTCCTTTGGCCCTATAGTCTTCAAAGGGATCCGAAATATCTGTTCTCAGATTCCACAGAAATTAGGCTAACAAAGAGATCCACGAAATACAGATGGAACTCTGTGAGTGGAAGTCACACATCACAAAGCAGTTTCTCAGAAAGCTTCTTTCCAGTTTTTCTCTGA
>NW_012108452.1:21420-25939 GCF_000951045.1 Mandrillus leucophaeus | reverse complement strand
GGCTTACCGAGCGACTTCTTGAGGGGAAAGCTGTAACTGTGTCAGATGAATTAACAGAACACTAAGCAGTTTCTCAGAAAGCTTATTTCCAGAATTCATCGGTGGATATTTCCTTTTTCACTGTAGCTCTCAACGGGCTTCCAAACGTCACTTTGAAAATTTCCCAAGAACTCTCTTATCGAAAGGCTTCTTGAGGGGAAAGCTGGTACTCTGTGAGATGATTTCACAGTACAGAAAGAAGTTTCTCTGGAAGCTTCTTTCTCTTTGTTATCGGAGGATGTTTACTTTGGCCCTATAGTCTTCAAAGGGATCCGAAAGATCTGTTTACAGATTCCACAGATATAAGGCTAGCAAAGAGATTCACGAAATGCAGATGTAACCCTGTGAGTGGAAGTCACACATCACAAAGCAGTTTCTCAGAAAGCTTCTCTGCAGTTCTTCTCTGAGGATATTTTCTTTTTCACGATAGCCCTCTAAGGGCTTCCAAATATCACTTTGCGAATTCCACAAGAACAGGCTTAGCGAGCAGCTTCTTGAGGGGAAAGCTGTATCTCTGTGAGATGAATTAACAGAACACTAAGCAGTTTCTCAGAATGCTTCTTTCCAGATTACATCGGAGGATATTACCTTTTTCACCGAAGCCCTCTAAGGGCTTCCAAATATCACTTGGCAAGTTTCACAAGAATTTTCTTAGCGAAAAGCTTCTTGAGGGGAAACCTGTAACACTGTGAGATGATTTCACAGAACACAAAGAAGTTTCTCAGAAAGCTTCCTTCTCTTTGTTATCGGAGAATATTTCCTTTAGCCCTAGAGTGTTCCAAGGGATCCGAAATATCTGTTCTCAGATTCCACAGAAATAAGATAGCAAAGAGATCCACGAAATACATCTCTAACTCTGAGAGTGGAAGTCACACATCACAAAGCATTTTCTCAGAAAGATTCTTTCCAGTTTTTCTCTGAGGATATTTTCTTTTTCTCCATAGCTCTCTAGGGGCTTCCAAATATCACTTTGCGAATTCCACAAGAACAGGCTTAGAGAGCGGCTTCTTGAGGGGAAAGCCGTAACTGTGTGAGATGAATTTACAGAACACTAAGCAGTTTCTCAGAAAGCTTCTTTCCAGATTTCATCGTAGGACTTTTCCTTTTTCTCCGTAGCCCTCTACGGGATTTCAAATATCACTTTGAAAATTCCACAAGAATTGTCTTAGCGAAAGTCTTCTTGAGGGGAAAGCTGTAACTCTGTGAGATGATTTCACAGAACACAAAGAATATTCTCAGAAAGCTTCTATCTCTTTGTTATCGGAGGATATTTCCTTTGGCCCTAGAGTCTTCACAGGGATCCGGAACATCTGCTTTCAGATTCCACAGAGATAAGGCTAGCAAAGAGAACCACGAAATACAGATGTAACTCTGTGAGTGGAAGTCACACATCACAAAGCAGTTTCTAACAAATCTTCTTTCCAGTTTTCTTTGAGGATATTTTCTTTTTCACCATAGCTCTCTATGGGCTTCCAAAAATCACTTTGCGAATTCCACCAGAACAGGCTTTTTGAGCGGTTTCTTGAGGGGAAATCTGTAACTCTGTCAGATGAATTAACAGAACACTAAGCAGTTTCTCAGAAAGCTTATTTCCAGAATTCAACGGTGGATATTTCCTTTTTCACTGTAGCCCTCAACGGGCTTCCAAACGTCACTTTGAAAATTCCCCAAGAACTCTCTTATCGAAAGGCTTCTTGAGGGGAAAGCTGGTACTCTGTGAGATGATTTCACAGTACACAAAGACGTTTCTCTGGAAGCTTCTTTCTCTTTGTTATCGGAGGATATTTACTTTGGCCCTATAGTCTTCAAAGGGATCCGAAAGATCTGTTTTCAGATTCCACAGATATAAGGCTAGCAAAGAGATTCACGAAATACAGATGTAACCCTGTGAGTGGAAGTTACACATCACAAAGCAGTTTCTCAGAAAGCTTCTCTGCAGTTATTCTCTGAGGATATTTTCTTTTTCAGGATAGCCCTCTAAGGGCTTCGAAATATCACTTTGCGAATTCCACAAGAACAGGCTTAGCGAGCAGCTTCTTGAGGGGAAAGCTGTATCTCTGTGAGATGCATTAACAGAACACTAAGCAGTTTCTCAGAAAGCTTCTATCCAGATTTCATCGGAGGATATTACCTTTTTCACCGAAGCCCTCTAAGGGCTTCCAAATATCACTTGGCAAGTTTCACAAGAATTTTCTTAGCGAAAGGCTTCTTGAGGGGAAAGCTGTAACTCTGTGAGATGATTTCACAGAACACAAAGACGTTTCTCAGAAAGCTTCTTTCTCTTTGTTATCGGAGGATATTTCCTTTGGCCCTATAGTCTTCAAAGGGATGCGAAATATCTGTTCTCAGATTCCACAGAAATAAGGCTAGCAAAGAGATCCACGAAATACAGATGTAACTCTGTGAGTGGAAGTCACACATCAGAAAGCAGTTGCTCAGAAGGATTCTTTCCAGTTTTTCTCTGAGGATATTTTGTTTTTCACCATTGCCCTCTATGGTCTTCCAAATATCACTTTACAAATTCCACAAAAACAGTCTTATCGCGAGGCTTCTTGAGGGGAAAGCTGTAATTCTGTGAGATGAATTAACAGAACACTAAGCAGTTTCTCAGAAAGCAACTGTCCAGATTTCATCGAAGGATATTTCCTTTTTCACCATAGCCCTCTATGGGTTTCCAAATATCACTTTGAAAATTCCGCAGAACTGTGTTATCGAAAGGCTTCTTGAGGAGAAAGGTGTAACTCTGTGAGATGATTTCACACAACACAAAGAAGTTTCTCAGAAAGCTTCTTTCCCTTTGTTATCGGAGGATATTTACTTTGGCTCCATAGTCTACAAAGGGATCCGAAATATCTGTTCTCAGATTCCACAGAAATAAGGCTAGCAAAGAGATTCACGAAATACAGATGTAACTCTGTGATTGAAAGTCACACATAACAAAGCAGTTTCTCAGAAAGCTTCTTTCCAGTTTTCTTCTGAGGATATTTTGGTTTTCACCATTGCTCTCCAGGGGCTTCAAATATCATTTTGCGAATTCCACAAGAACACGCTTAGCGAGCGGCTTCTTGAGAGGAAATCTGTACCTCTGTGAGATGAATTAATGGATCAATGAGCAGTTTTTCAGAAAGCTTCTTTCCAGATTTCATCGGAGGACATTTCCTTTTTCACCGTAGCCCTCTATGGGCTTGCAAATATCACTTTAAAAATTCCACAAGAACTGTCTTAGCGAAAGGCTTCTTGAGGGGAAAGCTGTAAGTCTGTGAGATGATTTCACAGAACACAAAGAATGTTCTAAGAAAGCTTCTTTCTCTTTGTTATCGGAAGATATTTCCTTTGGCCCTATAGTCTTCAAAGGGATCCGAAATATCTGTTCTCAGATTCCTCAGAAATAAGGCTAGCAAAGAGATCCACGAAATACAGCTGAAACTCTGTGAGTGGAAGTCACACATCACAAAGAAGTTTCTCAGAAAGCTTCTTTGCAGTAATTCTCTGAGGATATTTTCTTTTTCACCATAGCCCTCTAAGGGCTTCCAAATATCACTTTGCGAATTCCACAAGAACAGGCTTAGCGAGCGACTTCTTGAGGGTAAAGAAGTAACCTAGGGAGATGAATTAACAGAACACTAAGCAGTTTCTCAGAAAGCTTCTTTCCAGATTTCTTCGGAGGATATTTCGTTTTTCACCATAGCCCTCTACGGGCTTCCAAATATCACTTTCCAAATTCCATGAGAACTGTCTTAGCAAAAGGCTTCTTGCGGGGAAAGCTGTAACTCTGTGAGATGATTTCACAGAACACAAAGAAGTTTCTCAGAAAGCTTCTTTCTCCAGATTTCATCTGAGGAAATATCCTATTTCACCATAGCCCTCTAAGGCTGTCTCTTATACACATCTAGATGTGTATAAGAGACAGGGGAAAACTGTAACTCTGTGAGATGATTCCACAGAACACAAAGAAGTTTCTCAGAAAGCTTCTTTCTCTTTCTTATCGGAGGATATTTACTTTGGCCCTATCGTCTTCAAAGGGATCCAAAATATCTGTTCTCAGATTCCACAGAAATAAGGGTAGCAAAGAGATCCACGAAATACTGATGTATCTCGGTGAGTGGAAGTCACACATGACAAAGCAGTTTCTCAGAAAGTTTTTTTCCAGTTATTCTCGGAGGATATTTCCTTTTTCACCATAGCCCTCTATGGGCTTCCGAATATCACTTTGCCAATTCCACAAGAACTCTCTTAGCGAAAGACTTCTTGAGGAGAAAGCTTTAACTCTGTGTGAGGATTTCACAGAACACAAAGAATTTTCTCAGAAACCTTCTTTCTATTTGATATCGGAGGATATTTCCTTTGGCCCTTAAGTCTTCAAAGGGAATCCGAAATATCTGTTCTCAGATTCCACAGAAATAAGGCTAGCCAAGAGATCCACGAAATACAGATGTAATTCTGTGAGTGGAAGTCACACATCACAGAGCAGTTTCTCAGA
>NW_012108452.1:20921-21208 GCF_000951045.1 Mandrillus leucophaeus | reverse complement strand
ATCTGTTCTCAGATTCCACAGAAATAAGGCTAGCAAAGAAATCCACGACATACAGATGTAACTTTGTGAGATGAATTAACAGAACACTAAGCAGTTTCTCAGAAAGCTTTTTTGCAGATTTGATCTGACGATATTTCCATTTTCACCGTAGCCTTCTATGGGCTTCCAAATATCACTTTGCCAATTCCACAAAAACTATCTGAGCGAAAGGCTTCTTGAGAGGAAAGCTGTAACTCTGTGAGATGATTTCACAGAACTCAAAGAAGTTTCTCAGAAAGCTTCTTTCT
>NW_012108452.1:18879-20871 GCF_000951045.1 Mandrillus leucophaeus | reverse complement strand
TCACACATCACAAAGCAGTCTCTTAGAAAGCTTCTTTCCAGTTTTTCTCTGAGGATACCTTCTTTTAAACCATAGCCCCGTACGGGTTTCCAAATATCACTTTGAATTTCCACAAGAACAGGCTTAGCGAGCGGCTTCTTGAGGGGAAAGGTGTAACTCTGTGAGATGAATTAAGAGAACACTAACCAGTTTCTCAGAAAGCTTCTTTACAGATTTCATCGGAGGATATTTCCTTTTTCACCGTAGGCCTCTATGGGCTTCCAAATATCACTTTGCAAATTCCACAAGAATTGTCTTAGCGAAAGGCTTCTTGAGGTGTAAGCTGTAACTCTGTGAGATGATTTCACACAACACAAAAAAGTTTCTCAGAAATCTTCTTTCTCTTTGTTATCGGAGAATATTTCCTTTGGCCCTACAGTGTTCCAAGACAACGGAAATATCTGTTCTCACTTTCCACAGAGATAAGGCTAGCAAAGAGATCCAAGAAACATATCTGTAACTCTGTGAGTGGAAGTCACACATCACAAAGCAGTTTCTCAGAAAGTTTCTTTCCACTTTTTCTCTGAGAATATTTTCTTTTTCACCATAGACCTCCATGGGCTTCCAAATATCACTTTGAGAATTCCACAAGAACATGCTTAGCGAGCGGCTTCTTGAAGACAAAGCTGTCACTCTGTGAGATGAATGAAAAGAACACTAACGAGTTTTTCAGAAAGCTTCTTTCCTGATTTCATCGGTTAGATTTCCTTTTTCACCGTAGCATTCTATGGGCTTCGAAATATAGCTTTGCAAATTCCACAAGAACTGTCTTAGCGAAAGGCTTCTTGAGAGGAAAGCTGTAACTCTGGGCGATGATTTCACAGAACACAAAGATGTTTCTCAGAAAACTTCTTTCTCTTTGTTATGGGAGGATATTTCCTTTGGCCCTATAGTCTTCCAAGGGATCCGAAATATGTGTTTTCAGATTCCACAGAAATAAGGCTAGCAAAGAGATCCACGAAACACAGATGTAACTCTGTGAGTGGAAGTCACACATCAGAAAGCAGTTTCTCTGAAAGCTTCTTTCCAGTTTTTCTCTCAGGATAATTTCTTTTTCACAATAGCTTTCTAGGGGCTTCCGAAAATCATTTTACGAATTCCACAGGAACACGTTTAGCGAGCGGCTTCTTGAGGGGAAAACTGTAACTCTGTGAGATTAATTAATGGAACACTAAGCAGTTTCTCAGAAAGATTCTTTCCAGATTTCATCTGAGGAGATATCCTTTTTCACCGTAGCCCTCTATGGGCTTTCAAATATCCCTTTGCCAATTCCACAAGAACTGTCTTAGCAAACGGCTTCTTGAGAGGAAAGCTGTAATTCTGTGAGATGATTCCACAGAACACAAAGACGTTTCTCAGAGAGCTTCTTTCTCTTTGTTATCGGAGGATATTTCCTTTGGCCCCATAGTCTACAAAGGGTTCGGAAATATCTGTTCTCAGATTCCACAGAAATAAGGCTAGCAAAGACATCCACGAAACACAGATGTAACTCTGTGAGTGGAAGTCACACATCACAAAGCATTTTCTCAGAAAGCTTCTTTCCAGTTTTTCTCTGAGGATATTTTCTTTTTCACCATAGCTCTCTAGGGGCTTCCAAATATCACTTTGCGAATTCCACAAGAACAGGCTTAGAGAGCGGCTTCTTGAGGGGAAAGCTGTAACTGTGTGAGATGAATTTACAGAACACTATGCAGTTTCTCAGAAAGCTTCTTTCTAGATTTCATCGGAGGACTTTTCCTTTTTCTCCGTAGCCCTCTACGGGCTTTCAAATATCACTTGGAAAATTCCACAAGAATTGTCTTAGCGAAAGTCTTCTTGAGGGGAAAGCTGTAACTCTGTGAGACGATTTCACAGAACACAAAGAATATTCTCAGAAAGCTTCTATCTCTTTTTTATCGGAGGATATTTCCTTTGGCCCTATAGTCTTCACTGGGATCCGGAATATCTGCTCTC
>NW_012108452.1:17812-18114 GCF_000951045.1 Mandrillus leucophaeus | reverse complement strand
ATTCCACAAGAACAGGCTTAGCAAGCGGCTTCTTGAGGGGAAAGGTGTAACTGTGTGAGACGAATTAACAGAACACTAAGCAGTTTCTCAGAAAGCTTCTTTCCAGATTTCATCGGAGGACTTTTCCTTTTTCTCCGAAGCGCCCTACGGGCTTCCAAATAGCACTTTGAAAATTCCACAAGAATTGTCTTAGCGGAAGTCTTCTTGAGAGGAAAGCTGTAACTCTGTGAGATGATTTCACAGAACACGAAGAATATTCTCAGGAAGTTTCTATCTCTTTGTTATCGGAGGATATTTCCTTT
>NW_012108452.1:17143-17762 GCF_000951045.1 Mandrillus leucophaeus | reverse complement strand
GTCTTAGCGAAAGTCTTCTTGAGGGGAAAGCTGTAACTCTGTGAGACGATTTCACAGAACACAAAGAATATTCTCAGAAAGCTTCTATCTCTTTTTTATCGGAGGATATTTCCTTTGGCCCTATAGTCTTCACTGGGATCCGGAATATCTGCTCTCAGAATCCACAGAAATAAGGCTAGCAAAGAGAAGCACGAAATACAGATGTAACTCTGTGAGTGGAAGTCACACATCACAGAGCAGTTTCTAACAAATCTTCTTTCCAGTTTTCTTTGAGGATATTTTCTTTTTCACCATAGCCCTCTATGGGCTTCCAAATATCACTTTGCGAATTCCACCAGAACAGGCTTTTTGAGCGGTTTCTTGAGGGGAAAGCTGTAACTCTGTCAGATGAATTAACAGAACACAAAGAAGTTTCTTAGAAAGCTTCTTTCCAGATTTCATCGGAGGAGATTTCCTTTTTCACCATAGCACTCTATGAGCTTCCAAATATCCCTTTGCAAATTCCACAAGAACTGTCTTAGCGAAAGGCTTCTGGAGAGGAAAGCTGTAACTCTGTGAGATGAATTCACAGAATACAAAGATGTTTCTCAGAAAGCTTCTTTCTCTTTGTTATCGGAGG
>NW_012108452.1:16177-17093 GCF_000951045.1 Mandrillus leucophaeus | reverse complement strand
TGTGAGATGAATTAACAGAACACTCAGCAGTTTTTCAGAAAGCTTCTCTCCAGATTTCATCTGCGGATATTTCCTTTCTCACCGTACCACTTTATGGGCTTCCAAATATCACTTTGCCAATTCCACAACAACAGGCTTAGGGAACGGCTTCTTGAGGGTAAGCTGTAACTCTGTGAGATGAATTAACAGAAGATGCAGGAGTTTCTCAGAAAGCTTCTTTCTCTTCGTTATCAGAGGATATTTCCTTTGACCCTACAGTCTTCAAAGGGATCTGAAATATCAGTTCTCAGATTCCACAGACAAAAGGACAGGAAATAGATGCACGAAATACAGATGTGACTCTCTGAGTGGAAGTCACACGTCAGAAAGAAGTTTCTCAGAAAGCTTCTATCCGCTTTTTCTCGAAGGATATTTTCTTTTTCACCATAGCCCTCTGTGGGCTCCCAAATATCACGTTGCCAATTCCACAAGAACAGGCTTAGCAAACGGCTTCTTGACGGGAAAGGTGTAACTCTGTGAGATGAATTAACTTAACACGAAGCAGTTTCTCAGACATCTTCTTTCTCTTTGTTATCGAAGGATGTTTCCTTTGGCCCTACAGACTTCAAAGGAATCCGAAATATCAGTTCTCAGTTTCCACAGAAATAAGGCTAGCAAACAGATCCACGAAATACAGATGTATCTCTGTGAGTGGAAATCACACATCACAAAGCAGTTTCTCAGAAAGTTTCTTTCCAGTTTTTCTCAGAGGATATTTTCTTTTTCACCATAGCACTCTATGGGCTTTCAAATATCACTTTGCCAATTACAGAAGAACAGGCTTAGCGAATGGCTTCTTGAGGGGAAAGCTGTAACTCTGTTAGATGAATTAACAAACAGTAAGCAGTTTCTCAGAAAGCTTCTTTCCAGATTTCAT
>NW_012108452.1:13580-15092 GCF_000951045.1 Mandrillus leucophaeus | reverse complement strand
TCACACATCACAAAGCAGTTTCTCAGAAAGCTTCCTTCCAGTTTTTCTCGGAGGATATTTTCTTTTTCACCATAGCCAATATGGGCTTCAAAAAATCACTTTCCCAATTGCACAACAACAGGCTTAGCGAACGGCTTCTTGAGGCGAAAGATGCAATTCTGTCAGATGAATTAACAGACCACAAAGCAGTTTCTTAGAAATCTTTTTTCCAGTTTTTCTCGGAGGATATTTTCTTATTCACCATAGCCCTCTATGGGCTTCCAAATATCACTTTGTCAATTACACAAGAACAGTGTCTTAGCGCTGTCTCTTATACACATCTAGATGTGTATAATTCTTGAGGGGAAAGCTGTAATTCTGTGAGATGAATTAACAGAACACTAAGCAGTTTCTCAGAAAGCTTCTTTCAGATTTCATCTGAAGATACTTCCTTTTTCTCCGTAGCACTCTGTACTTCCAAATATCACTTTTCCAATTCCAGAAGAACAGACTTAGAGAAAGACTTCTTGAGGGGAAAGCTGTAACTCTGTGAGACGATTTCAACGAACACGAAGCAGTTTCTCAGAAAGCTTCTTTCCAGATTTAATCTGAGGATATTTCCTTATTCACTGCAGCCCTCTATGGGCATCGAAATATCACTTTTCGAATTCCATAAGAACAGGCTTAGAGAAAGGTTTCTTGAGGGAAAAGCTGTAACTCTGTGAGATGACTTCACAGAACACCAAGAAGTTTCTCAGAAAGCTTCTTTCTCTTTGTTATCGGGGGATATTTCCTTTGGCACTAGAGTCTTCAATGGGATACGAAATATCAGTTCTCAGATTCCACAGAAATAAGGGTAGCAAACAGATCCACGAAATACAGATGTAACTCTGTGAGTGGAAGTCAAACATCACAGAGCAGATTCTCAGAAAGCTTCCTTCCAGTTTTTGTCGGAGGTTATTTTCTTTTTCACCATAGCTCTCTATGGGCTTCCAAAAATCACTTTGCCAATTCCATGAGAACACACTTAGCGAACGGCTTCTTGAGGGTAAAGCTGTAACTCTGTGAGATGAATTAACAGCATACTAAGCAGTTTCTCAGAAAGCTTCTCTCCAGATTTCATCTGAGGATATTTCCTTTTTCATTGTAACCCTCTATGGGCATCGAAATATCACTTTCCCAATTCCACAAGAACAGGCTTAGCGAAAGACTTCTGGAGGGGAAAGCTCCAACTCTGTGAGATGATTTCACAGAACACGAAAAAGTTTCTCAGAAAGCTTCCTTCTCTTTGTTATCAGAGGACATTTACTTTGGGCCTAGAGTCTTCAAAGGCATCCGAATAATCAGTTCTCAGATTCCACAGAAATAAGGCCAGCAAACAGATCCACGAAATACAGATTTAATTCTGTGAGTTGAAGTCACACATCACAAAGCAGTTTCTCAAACAGCTTCTTTCCAGTTTTTTTCGGAGAATATTTTCTTTTTCACCATAGCGCTCTAGGGGTTCCAAATATCACTTTGCCAATTCCACGA
>NW_012108452.1:10542-12473 GCF_000951045.1 Mandrillus leucophaeus | reverse complement strand
GCTAGCAAAGAGATCCACGAAACACAGATGTAACTCTGTGAGTGGAAGTCACACATTACAAAGCAATTTCTCAGAAAGCTTCTTTACAGTTTTTCTCGGAGAATATTTTCTTTTTCACCATAGCCCTCTATGGGCTTCCAAATATCACTTTGCCACTTCCTCAAGAACAGGCTTAGCGACTGGCTTCTCGAGGGAAAATCTGTAACTCTGTGAGACGAATTAACAAAACACGAAGCAGTTTCTCAGAAAGCTTCTTTCCAGATTTCATCTGAGGATATTTCCTTTTTCACCGTAGCCCTCTATGGGCATCGAAATATCACTTTGCCAATTTCACAAGAACAGGTTTAGCGAAAGGCTTCTTGAGGGGAAAGCTGTAACTCTGTGAGATGATTTCGCAGAACACGGAGAAGTTTCTCAGAAAGTTTCTTTCTTTTGTTATCGGAGGATATTTCCTTTGGCCCTATAGTCTTCAAACGGATCCGAAATATGAGTTCTCAGATTCCACAGAAATAAGGCTGGCAAACAGATCAACGAAACACAGATGTAACTCTGGGAGTGGAAATCATACATCACAAAGCAGTTTCTCAGAAAGCTTCTTTCCAGTTTTTCTCGGAGGATATTTTCTTTTTCACCATAGGACTCTATGGGTTTCCAACAATCACTTTGCCAATTCCACAAAAACAGGCTTAGCGAACGGCTTCTTTACAGGAAAGCTGTCACTCTGTGAGATGAATTAACAGAACACGAAGCAGTTTCTCACAAAGCTTCTTTCCAGATTTCATCTGAGGATATTTCCTGTTTCACCGTAGCCCACTATGGGCTTCGAAATATCACTATGTATTCCACAAGAACAGCCTTAGCGAAAGCCTTCTTGAGGGAAAAGCTGTAACTCTGTGACATGATTTCAGAGAACACGAAGAAGTTTTTCAGAAAGCTTCTTTCTCTTTCCTATCAGAGGATATTTCCTTTGGCCCTATAGTCTTCAAAGAATCCGAAATATCAGTTCTCAGATTCCACAGAAATAGGGCTAGCAAGCAGATACACGAAATACAAATGTAACTCTGTGAGTTGAAGTCACACATCACAAAGCAGTTTCTGAGACAGCTTCTTTCCAGTTTTTCTCGGAGTATATTTTCTTTTTCACCGTAGCCCTCTTTGGGCTTCCAAATGTCACTTTGCCAATTCCACAAGAACAGGCTTAGCGATCGGATTCTTGAGGGCAAAGCTGTAACTTTCTGAGACGATTAACAGAACACTAAGCAGTTTCTTAAAAAGCTTCTTTCCAAATTTCATCTGTGGATATTTCCTTTTTCACTGTAGCCCGCTATGGGCATCGAAATATCACTTTGCCAATTCCACAAGAACAGGCTTTGCGAAAGTCTTCTTGAGGGGAAAGCTGTAACTCTGTGGGATGATTTCACAGAACACGAAGAAGTTTCTCAGAAATCTTCTTTCTTTTGTTATCGGTGGATATTTTTTTTGGCCCTTTAGTCTTCTAACGGATCCGAAATGTGAGTTCTCAGATTCCACAGAAAGGAGGCTAGCAACACATCCACGAAATACAGATGTAACTCTCTCAGGGAAGTCACACATCACAAAGCAGTTTCTCAGAAAGCTTCTTTCCAGGTTTTCTCGGAGGATATTTTCTTTTTCACCATAGCCCTCTATGGGTTTACAACTATCGCTTTGCCAATTTCACAAGAACAGGCTTTGCGAATGACTTCTTGGGGGGATAGCTGTCACTCTGTGAGATGAATTAACAGAACATGAAGCAGTTTCTCAGAAAGCTTCTTTCCAGATTTCATCTGAGGATATTTCCGTTTTCACCGTAGCCCTCAATGGGCATCGAAATACCACTTTGTATTCCACAAGAACAGGCTTAGAGAAAGATTCTTGAGGGGAAAGCTGTAACTCTGTGAGATGATTTCACA
>NW_012108452.1:10253-10492 GCF_000951045.1 Mandrillus leucophaeus | reverse complement strand
GGAAAGCTGTAACTCTGTGAGATGATTTCACAAAACACGCAGAAGTTTCTCAGAAAGCTTCTTTCTCTTTTTTATCGGAGGATATTTCCTTTGGCCCTAGAGTCTTCAAAGAAATCCGAAATATGAGTTCTCAGATTCCACAGAAATAAGGATAGCAAACAGATCCACGAAATACAAATGTAACTGTGTGTGTGGAAGTCAAAAATCACAAAGCACTGTCTCAGAAAGCTTCTTTCCAG
>NW_012108452.1:8698-10203 GCF_000951045.1 Mandrillus leucophaeus | reverse complement strand
TCGGAGGATATTTTCTTTTTCACCATAGCCCTCTATGGGCTTCCAAATATCATTTTGTCAATTCCACAAGAAAAGGCTTAGCGAACGGCTTCTTGAGGGAAAAGCTGTAAGACTGTGAGATCAACTAACAGAACACGAAGCAGTTTCTCAGAAAGCTTCTTTCCAGTTTTCATCTAAGGATATTTCCTTTTTCACCGTAGCCCTCAATGGGCATTGAAATATGTCGTTGTATTCCACAAGAACAGCCTTAGCGAAAGGCTTCTTGAGGGGAAAGCTGTAACTCTGGGAGATGATTTCACAGAACACCAAGAAGTTTCTCAGAAATCTACTTTCTCTTTGTTATCGGAGGATATTTCCTTTGGCTTTACAGTCTTCAAAGGGATCCGAAATATCAGTTCTCAGATTCCATAGAAATAAGGCTAGCATAGAGACCCACGAAATAGAGATGGAACTCTGTGAGTGGAAGTCACACATCACAAAGCTGTTTCTCAGAAAGATTCTTTCCAGTTTTTCTCGGTGGATATTTTCTTTTTCACCATAGCCCTCTAAGGGTTTCCAAACATCCCTTTGGCAATTCCACAAGAACAGGCTTATTGAACGGTTTTTTGAGGGGAAAGCTGTAACACTGTGAGATGAATTATCAGAACGCTAAGCCGTTTCTCAGAAAGCTTCTTTCCAGATTTCATCTGAGGATACTTCCTTTTTCTCCGTAGTCCTCTATGTACTTCCAAATATCACTTGCCAATTCCACAAGAACAGGCTTAGCGAAAGTATTCTTGAGGGGAAAGCTGTAAATCTGTGAGATGATTTCACCGAACACGAAGCAGTTTCTCAGAACACTTCTTTCAAGATTTCATCTGAGGATATTTCCTTTTTCCCCGGAGCCCTCTATGGGCATCGAAATATCACTTTCCATATTCCAAAAGATCAGGCTTAGCGAAAGGCTTCCTGAGAGGAAAGCTGTAACTCTGTGAAATGATTTCAGAGAACACGAGGAATGTTCTCAGAAAGCTTCTTTCTCTTTGTTATCGGAGGATATTTCCTTTGGCCCTAGAGTTTTCAAAGGGATCCGAAATATCAGTTCTCAGGTTCCACAGAAATAAGGCTAGCAAACACATCCACGAAATACAGATATAACTCTGAGTGGAAGTCACACATCACAAATCAGTTTCTCAGAAAGCTTCTTTCCACTTTTTCTTGGAGGATATTTTCTTTTTCACCATAGCCCTCTATGGGCTTCCAAATATCACTTTGCCAATTCCACGACAACAGGCTTAGCGAACGGCTTCTTGAGGGGAAAGCTGAAACTCTGTGAGATGAATTAACAGAACACTAAGCAGTTTCTCAGATACCTTCTTTCCAGATTTCATCTGAGGATATTTCCTTTTTCATCGTAGCTCTCAAAGGGCATCGAAATATCACTTTGCCAATTCCAAAAGAACAGGCTTAGGGAAAGACTTCTTCAGGGTAAAGCTGTAACCCTGTGAGATGATTTCACAGAACAC
>NW_012108452.1:6915-7808 GCF_000951045.1 Mandrillus leucophaeus | reverse complement strand
TGTAACTCTGCGAGATGAATTACCAGAACACTAAGCAGTTACTCAGAAATCTTCTTTCCAGATTTCATCGGAGGATATTTCCTTTTTCACCGTAGTCTTCTAGAGGCATCGAAATATCACTTTGCCAATTCCACAAGAACAGGCTTAGCAAAAGGATTCTTGAGGGCAAAGCTGTAACTCTGTGAGATGACTTCAGAGAACACAAAGAAGTTCCTCAGAAAGCTTCTTTCTCTTTGTTATCGGAGGATATTTCCTTTGTCCCTATAGTCTTCAAAGGTATCCGAAATATCAGTTCTCAGCTTCCACAAGAAATAAGGCTAGCAAACAGATCCACGAAATACAGATGTAACTCTCTGTGTGGAAGTCACACATCACAAAGCAGTTTCTCAGAAAGCTTCTTTCCAGTTTTTCTCGGAGGATACTTTCTTTTTCAACATAGCCCTCTCTGGGCTTCCAAATATCACTTTGCCAATTCCACAAGAACAGGCTTAGCGAACGGCTTCTTGAGGGGAAAGCTGTAACTTTGTGAGATGAATTACCAGAACACTAAGCTGTCTCTCAGAAAGCTTCTTTCCAGATTTCATCTGAGGATATTTCCTTTTTCACCGAAGCCCTCTATGGGCATCGAAATATCACTTTGCTAATTCCACAAGACAGGCATAGCGAACGAATTCTTGAGGGGAAAGCTGTAACTCTGTGAGATGATTTCACAGAACACAAAGAAGTTTCTCAGAAAGCTTCTTTTTCTTTGTTATCAGAGGATATTTCCTTAGCCCCTATAGTCTTCAAAGGGATCCGAAATATCAGTTCTCAGATTCCACAGAAATAAGGCTAGCAAAGAGTTCCACGAAATACACATGTAACTCTGTGAGTGGAAGTCACACATCACAAAG
>NW_012108452.1:3979-4259 GCF_000951045.1 Mandrillus leucophaeus | reverse complement strand
TTTCTTTTTCACCATAGCCCTCTATGGGCTTCCAAATATCACTTTGCCAATTACACAAAAACAGGCTTAGCGAACGGCTTCTTGAGGGGAAAGCTTAACTCTGTGACATGAATCCACAGAACACTAAGAAGTTTTTCAGAAAGCTTCTTTCCAGATTTTATCTGAGGATATTTCCCTTTTCACCGTAGCGCTATATGGGCATCGAAATATCACTTTGCCAATTCCACAAGAACAGGCTTAGCGAAAGGCTTCTTGAGGGGAAAGCTGTAACTCTGTGAGA
>NW_012108452.1:3541-3929 GCF_000951045.1 Mandrillus leucophaeus | reverse complement strand
CTAGCAAAGAAATCCACGAAATACAGATGTAATTCTGTGAGATGAATTAACCGAACACTAAGCAGCTTCTCAGAAAGCTTTTTTCCAGATTTCATCTGAGGATATTTCCTTTTTCACCATAACCCCCATGGGCTTCCAAATATCACTCTGACAATTCAACAAGAACTGTGTTAGCGAAAAGCTTCTTAAGTGGAAAGATGTAACTCTGTGAGATGATTTCACAGAACACAAAGAAGTTTTTCAGAATGCTTCTTTCTTGTTGTTATCCGAGAATATTTCCTTTGGCCCTATGTTCTTCAAATGGATCCGAAATATCTGTTCTCAGATTCCACAGAAATAAGGCTAGCAAAGAGATCCACGAAATACAGATGTAACTCTGTGAGATGAA
>NW_012108452.1:0-516 GCF_000951045.1 Mandrillus leucophaeus | reverse complement strand
CTATAGTCTTCAAAGGGATCCGAAATATCTGTTCTCAGATTCCACCGAAATAAGGCTGGCAAGGAGATCCACGAAATACAGATGTAATTCTGTGAGTGGAAGTCACACATCACAGAGCAGTCTCTCAGAAATCTTCTTTCCAGATTTCATCTGAGGATATTTCCTTTCTCACCGTAGCCCTCTATGGGCTTCCAAATATCACTTTGCCAATTCCACAAAAACTGACTTAGAGAAAGTTTTCTTGAGGGGAAAGCTGTAACTCTGTGAGATGATTTCATAGAACAAAAAGAAGTTTCTCAGAAAACTTCTTTCTCTTTTTTGTCGGACGATATTTCCTTTGGTTCGATAGACTTCAAAGGGTTTTGAAATATCTGTTCTGAGATTCCACAGAAATAAGGCTAGCAAGGAGATTCACGAAATACAGATGTAACTCTGTGAGTGGAAGTCGCACATCACAGAGCAGTTTCTCAGAAAGCTTTTTTCCAGATTTCTTCTGTGGATATTTCCTTTTTCACC
>NW_012108451.1:0-1497 GCF_000951045.1 Mandrillus leucophaeus | reverse complement strand
TCCCCTTTTGAAATCCCTAATAAAAACTTGCTGGTTTTGTGGCTCAGGAGACATCACAGACCTACCGATATGGGATGTGGAGGCCCAGCTGTAAATATTACTATGCTCATGTTTAAAGGGCAAGCCATAAAATACTACAAAATAGGGCTGTGCATGGTGGCTCACGTTTGTAATCCTAGTGCCTTCGGAGGCCAAGGTGGGAAGATTGCTTGAGGCCAGGAGTTCAAGGTTAGAGTAAGCTATGACTGTACCACTGCACTCCAGTCTGGACAACAGAGTAAGACCCTGTCTATAAAAATAAATAAATAAATAAATAAATAAATAAATAAATAAAGTCATGTTTTTAAAAAGGGCTTCAGGTTTTCTTTGATTTAAAGCTTTTGGGCGATGGATACATGGTGGTTTACTAAATGCTATTTCTGAATACGTTTCAAAATGTTCATAATAAAAGTTAAAAGAAAATAACTTTGAACCTTTCTGATGGCTAAACATAGCATAAGGTATTTTAGAGACAGAATTTACATCCCAATTATATTTTTAAAACTGATCTTCACAGGAAACTCCACCCCCACATCAAAACTTTTTATTATACTTCTAATATCTTTAAGTATTCTTTCATTATAACACTTATTTCATTGAAGAGCTTATATTTGCATCCATATCTGTCTCCAACTATCTCCTAAGCAGATATATGTTGCGGGAAGTCAGGGACCCTGAACAGAGGACTGGCTGGAGCTGTGGCAGAAAAACATAAATTGTGAGGAGTTCATGGACATTTATCAGTTCCCAAATAATACTCTTATAATTTCTTATGCCTGTTGTTACTTTAATCTCTTAATCCTGTTATCTTCATAAGCTGAGAATGTACATCACCTCAGGACCACTATTGTACAAATCAATTGTAGAACATGTGTGTTTGAACAAGATGAAATCTGATTGTAAAACATGGGTGTTTGAACAATATGAAATCAGTGCACCTTGAAAACGAACAGAATAACAGCAATTTTGGGGATCAAGGGAAGACAACCAAAGGTCTGACTGCCTGCGGGGTCAGGCAGAATAGAGCCATATTTTTCTTCTTGCAGAGCGCCTATAAATGGATGTGCAAGTAGGAGAGATATCGCTGAATTCTTTTTCCAGCAAGGAATATTCATAATTAATACCCTGGGGAAGGAATTGCATTCCTGGGAGGAGGTCTATAAACGGCCGCTCTGGGAGTGTCTGTCTTATGTGGTTGAGATAAGGACTGAAATATGCCCTGGTCTCCTGCAGTACCCTCAGTCTTATTAGGGTGGGGAAAACATCCCGCCCTGGTAAATCTGAGGTCAGACCAGTTCTTGCTCTCGAACCGTTTTCTGTTGTTTGAGATGTTTATCAAGACAATACGTGCACAGCCGAACACAGACCCTCATCAGTAATTCTAATTTTGCCCTTTGCCTTGTGATCTTTACTGCCCTTTAATCTTTGTGACCTACTCCCTGTATACCCCTTCCCCTT
>NW_012108450.1:0-1005 GCF_000951045.1 Mandrillus leucophaeus | reverse complement strand
GATTGTGATATTTTCCTGAAGGACTAGTCTTTTATCACTATACAATGTCCTTCTTTGTCTTTTTTAACTGCTGTTGTTTTAAAGTCCTTTTCGTCTGATATAAGAATAGCTACTTCTGCTCCATTTTGGTGTCCTTTGCATGGAATTTTTTTTCCACACCTATACCTCAAGTTTATGAGAGTCCTTATGTGTTAGGTGAATCTCTTAAAGAAACCAGATACTTGGTTGGTGAATGCTTACCCGTTCTGCCATTCTGTATCTTTTATGTGGAGCATTTAGGCCATTCACAAGCAATGTTACAATTCAGATGTGAGGTACTATTATATTCATTTAACTATTTGTTGCTCGAATATCTTGTGTTTCTTTTTCTTCCATTGTGTTATTGTTTTATAGGCTGTGTAAGATTTATGTTTTAAGGAGGTTCTATTTTGATGTATTTTGAGGGTTTTTTTTTTTTTTTCAAGATTTAGAACTCTTTCTAGCAGTTCTTTTATTGCTTACTCGGTAGTGGCAAATTCAGCATTTGTTTGAAAAAGACTATATCTTTCCTTGATTTTTGAAGCTTAGTTTTCCTGGTTAGCAAATTCTTAGCTGATAATTGTTTTGTTTAAGGAGACTTAAGATAGGAGCCTAATTCTTTCTATCTTGTAGGATTTCTGCTGAGAAATCTGCTGTTAATTTGATAGGTTTTCCTTTATAGGTTACCTAATACTCTTGCCTCACAGCTCTTAAGATTCTTTCCTTTATCTTGATTTTAGATATCCTGATGACCATATGCCTAGGTGATAATGTTTTTGTGATGAATTTCCCAAGTGTTCTTTCAGCTTCTTATATTTGAATGTTTAGATCTCTAGCAAGACCTGGAAAGTTTTCCTCTCTTACTCTCTGAAACACGATTTTCAAACTTTTAGATTACTTTTCTTTCTTGGGAACACCAATTCTTCTTAGGTTTGGTCATTCAACATATCCCCAAACTTCTTGGAAACTTTGTTCATTTTTTGTATT
>NW_012108449.1:0-1843 GCF_000951045.1 Mandrillus leucophaeus | reverse complement strand
AGAGAAACTGCAGTATGAGTGCAGGCTGATTTGGATTCCGAAAGCAAGAGGATCGATTTAGAAAACAGTTAATAGTAAGAGATGAAAACAATTACCAATTTTTGATAAAGTTCAGATCAAGCATGTGCCTTTTCCTCTTTTTCTTGATACTTCAATAACAAAATAGGAGTTTTTAAAAATATAACCTATAATTTTAATGAGGCCAGCAGAGAAAACAACAGGGAAGACATATATTTTACAAAAATTTTGAAGACAGAAAATGAAATTAAGAAATAGAAATACATATTGACAACATTCTTGAATAATCAGAGAAGTTTCAGCTTGAGTGCTGGTTGAATTGGATTCCTAAAACAAGAAAACCGATTTTTTCCTACAGAATCTTTGAGAGCCTTAAGACTTGAAGATAATGAAACATTGAAAGAAGTAAAAGGATACACACAGGTCTAAAGTTAAAACAATGGTTCTCAACCGAGGATGATTTTGTCCCCAAGGGAACTTTCTAGTAGTCAAGGTCCGGGGGAGGGGGGGGGAGGGGAGTTCTATTGGCATGTAGTTTACTGGCATGCAGCCAGGGATTCTGCTATAAATCCTGCCATGCACATATCCATCCCTCACAACAAATTACCCAGCCCAAAATAGCCATAGTGCCAAGGCTGAGAATCATGAATTAGAGTTATTCTACATAGAAACTATTTAGATTTTCATGTCCCCTTTCAACCCCACTCAGCCAGCCAGACTAATCCTACTCCATAGTGACATCAGTCTTATTGTCAAGAATAACTGAAATTAACCAACTCCATAATGTTGGAACATCAACAATTTGTTATTGGGAGAGGTACAAGGTAGACATGAAAGGATTAAGTGAAAGTCTGTAGAAACTGCCTCTCCCCTTTACCACCACAATTCCCCTTCTACAGGGTTTATGGAAATCCGGAAAGCTGGGAGCCAGAGTTATTTTCCATAAAGAGAAAACTGGCAGAAAAAAACTACAAAGATAAGAACTCTAGAACTAATATTTGAGCTTTTAACCACTGCAAAGAAAAGCTGTATTGCTGCTCATAAACATGAGGAATGGCCATTTTGGAAAAATTTTACCATTTCTCCACAGAATAAAGCAGATGGCAAAATTCATCAAACATATATGCAAAATATACAACATGAATGACAGAAACAAAAATAAAGGACGAGGACGAAAAACGATAATCCAGATGAGGAACCAAACAATGCAGGGAATAGAGGTAGAAGAAATCATCAACTAATAACAATTTAATAAAATGCCTCTGCTATCCTCAGAAGATAAAAGTTGCATTCATTAAAAAATATAGAAACAACAACAAAGCCTAAAGGAATAAACAATCGGTGAAAGAATTCTTAAATATTAAAACTATAGAGCCAGGCATAGTGGCATGTGCTTGTAGTCCCAGCTACTCAGGAGGCTAAGGTAGAAGTATTGTTAGAGCCCAGGAGTTTGAGTCCAGCCTAGACAATATACCAAGATTCTGTATCCGGGGGAAAAAAAAAAAAAAAAAAAAAGCTTGAAAAAGCTCTCAACTAAAAGATTAGAAGAGAAAGGTAAGAATATACTTCAAAAAGTCCAATATTAATAATGAGGTGATTATTATTTTATGTCTAGTAGATGCTCAGCAAAAGTTATTTTGAGTAATTGTAACTTTGATGTTTTTCTAGCATTCCTTAGCTTACAACAACAATAATATCAACAACCTTTTGAACACTTACAATATTGCAGACAGATTGCTACGATATTTTATACATATTTTCCTATTTGTGAATAAATTACCCTGTGAGGTATTATACTTCCTGTAGACAAACTAACAGACGTCTC
>NW_012108448.1:0-1503 GCF_000951045.1 Mandrillus leucophaeus | reverse complement strand
CTAAAAATGCAGAAAAGAAAAATTAGCCAGGCGCGGTGGCACATACCTGTAATCCCAGTTACTTGGGAGGCTGAGGCAGGAGAATTGCCTGAGCCTGGGAGGCAGAGGTTGCAGTGAGCCAAGATCGTGCCACTGCACTCCAGCCTGGCTGACAGAGTGAGACTCTGTCTCAAAAAAAAAAGGAAAAAGAAAGAAAGAAAGAAATACTATTACACTAAAACTAAATTTGTACAAGTCATCATTTACCTTAACAAATATTACACCTTCCTCTCAGTGTGCAGTTTTCCTTTCTCTGTTTTGTCCCTTTACCTGAAAAAGCCCTCTCTTGCCTCACAATTTTACCTCATTTGGCTTCTATTAAAGGATGTGCTCATTTTCCTTTCTTAATTTTCTGATCTTTTTTTTCTGTGACTTTTACTGGTTCTATTTCTTCTCCATTGCCCTTCCCCCGACACACATCGCCAATGTCAGCCCATTGCTCATGTTCTCTTTACATGATACATATTTTTGTCTAGAATTTATGAGGAAAGTGGACTCCAGTCTAGGAATTTTGAGGAGAAAGAGATTTAATACAGGGAGTTAGAAACGTACACATTAGGCTGGGCACGGTGGCTCACACCTGCAATGCCAGCACTTTGGGAGACTGAGGTGGGCAGATCACAAGGTCAGGAGTTCTAGACCAGCCTGGCCAACATAGTGAAATCCTGTCTCTACCAAAAATACAAAAATTATATGGGCATGGTGGTGCACACCTGTATTCCCAGCTACTTGGGAGGCCGAGGCAGGAGAATCGCTTGAACTCGGGAGGTGGAGGTTGCAGTGAGCCAAGATCGCACCACTGCACTCCAGCCTGGGCAACAGAGTGAGACTTCATCTCAAAAAAAAAAAAGAAAAGAAAAAAAAGGTACACATTTGTAAAGCTGGAGGAAGCACAAGTTATTCCAGAAAGTGGCTGGAAATCTAACAATGAGAGCCCACAGGGGTGAGGTAAGGCCACCAATGAGAAGCCAGACAACAGTTGCCAAGGGATATAAGGACTATACCCTCTGAACATCATAAAACTGCCTCACCTTGAAATAATCTACTCTGAAACTATGCAAGAAAGAAATTCTGAGGAATTCGTTCCAGGCTTCTTTCCTATGAGACAAAGGAGAAGGAGGGAACAGACAGGAGCACTGCTGAGTTGACAAAAGACAACCCAGTTGTTTTCAAGGATGTAAATCCACCACCCTAGAAACACTCATCCCTAATCTGAGCCTTTAAAACAAAACAAAACAAAACAACAACAAAAACAAAAAGGTATCATTCTGATTTTGCTAAGATAATCTCAAACTTGAATCTGAGACAAACTCTTTACAATAGTCTGTCTTCCAGTTTTCTCTTCTGACCCCGGGATTGTATCCTCCATAGTCTTTGACTTTTAAATCAGGAGGTCAAACTTTATTTCTTCTTTTTCATTATCTGTGAATCTCATTGTTTTCTACTTTCCATAGTTGATTTCTT
>NW_012108447.1:0-1536 GCF_000951045.1 Mandrillus leucophaeus | reverse complement strand
CTTCTTCTTCTTCTTCTTCTTCTTCTTCTTCTTCTTCTTCTTCTTCTTCTTCTTCTTCTTCTTCTTCTTCTTCTTCTTACTCTACTTAATAAGATCCATACCCATAAGAGAAACGAACATCTCTTTTCAGACATGGGGGACCTGGGGCAGCTTGTGAAAGTTCACTTGCAGTTTGCAGTAAAATTCCAAAGCCAACACCTGGCGTGGACGATCTTACCAGTTATGCTGTCTAAAATGTATTTTTTCCAGCCTGGGCAACGGAGATTTCATGACAGCTCACGGCAACCTCTGCCTCCCGGGTTCAAGCGATTCTCCTGCCTCAGCTTCCCAAATAGCTGGGATGACAGGCACCCGCCACCGTGCCCTGCTAATGTTTGTATTTTTAGCAGAGATGGGTTCTCACCACGTTTGCCAGGCTGGTCTCGAACTCGTGACCTCAGGGGATCCGCCCGCCTCGTCCTTCCCAAAATGCTGGGATGACTGACAGGCGTGAGCCACCGCACCCGGCCAGAAATCTATGCATTTGCCTTTGAATATTAGCCTCCACTGCCCCATCACCAAAGATACCAACATCCTCAGGAAAAAAAAAAAAGTGGAGAAAAAAGAGGTTACCAGCCTCCTGCCACCCCTGAAGAATAAATGGGAAAAAAATGTGGAATTAGCAACATGTTGGCAGGATTTTGGGTGAGGTTATAAGGCGCTTCCTTCATCTGGAGCTGAGCTTTTATGTCTTGAGTTTGACCATTCCTTGGTTCTGTATTTCATGTTTTAAAATATGCACCCTCAGAGACCGCGTGCCGGTGAGTCAAATATACAAACAGATTTTTAAAGTGTATTTATTTTAAACACACAAACAGAAAGTCACAAATGAGGTAAAACAAAATGAAACTAACTTTATACAGTAAAATAAACGATGGCCGGGTGCGGTGGCTCATGCCTGTCATCCGAGCACTTTGGGAGGTCGAGGCAGGTGGATCACCTGAGGTCAGGAGTTCGAGACCAGCCTGGCCAACATGGTGAAACTGCGTCTCTACTAAAAATACAAAAATTAGCGGGGCGCGGTGGCGGGCGCCTGTCATCCCAGCTACTTGGGAGGCTGAGGCAGGAGAATGGCTTGAACCCGGGAGATGGAGGTTGCAGTGAGCTGAGATTGTGCCACAGCACTCCAGCCTGGGCAACAGAGTGAGACTCTGTCTCAAAAAATATAAATAAATAAAAATAAATAAAAGCATAAATAAATAAAAGTCAGACCAGCCTGGCCAACATGGTGAAATGTTGTCTTTACTGAAAATACAAAAATTAGCCGGGCGTGGTGGCAGGTGCCTGTCGTCCGAGCTACTCAGGAGGCTGAGGCAGGAGAATCGCTTGAACCCGGGAGGCAGAGGCTGCCGTGAGCCGAGATCGCACCACTGAACTCCAGCCTGGGAGACAGAGAGATTCCATCTCAAAAAAAAAATTACATCTTGGGCTTCCTGTAATCATGTCAAAGCCATTAATTTTTTGTAGCTGCCAAGGTTATAGAAGGCATTGTAATAA
>NW_012108446.1:0-1564 GCF_000951045.1 Mandrillus leucophaeus | reverse complement strand
CCACTGTGCCCAGCCTAAATGTGTTTCTTAGGTATTGTCTGTCTCCACCTCTAAACTGCAAGCTTCAAAGGAAAGGCCAGGTGCGACTGAAGCAGCATTATTCCACCAGCACTTAGCACAGTGCCTGGCATGGAATGAGTAGGCATTCGGTAATATTTATTAACTGAATCAGTGATGAATGAAATGAGAGCTCTACCTTATAGCCATAGTCCTCAAATTTTAGGATGAATAAGAATTATCTGGGAAGCTGATTGACATTCAGATTCCTAGGTCTCATTTCTTGATTTTCTGATTTGGTAGTTCTGGGGAGAGACCCAGGAATGTGCATTTTAACAAGTACCCCTGGTGATTCCTTCTGACAGAAGCACTTCTGGACAGGCCACATCTTGGGAAGCACTGCCTTACCTGCATGGTTTGTCTCCACTGCAGTGATATGGCTGAGAAATGAGTTTTTACCACCTGCCATTGCCTTTTTTCTCCAGTCCTTTAAGCATCTCTAGAATCTAGAGGTTTATGCCTTGGAGCTGCGGCAAGGCGGGGGGTGTGGTTGTGCAGTGTAGCAAGAGGAAGGTATGCTGTTATTATTATTAGAAATTAGAAGCAGGCTGGGAGCAGTGGCTCACACCTGTAATTCCAGCACTTTGGGAGGCCAAGGCAGGCGGATCACCTGAGGTCAAGAGTTCGAGACCAGTCTGGCCAACGTGGTGAAACCCCATCTCTACTAAAAATACAAAACTTAGCAGGGCACAGTGGCAAATGCCTATAATCCCAGGTACTCTGGAGCCTGAGGCAGGAGAATTGCTTGAACCCAGGAAGCAGAGGTTGCAGGGAGATGAGATTGTGCTGCTGCACTCCAGCCTGGGTGACAGAGTGAGATTCTATCTCAAAAAATAAAAAATAAAGAAATTAGAAGCAAATATAAGAAGCTCATAATACTAATGCTGTTACCCAGATGTGCACATACCATTGATTGCATTTGTTCATTGGCTCAGTAGGCTTTTTGAAGACCCACGATGTGATCAAGGCACTGACTTCAACATTGGGGATGTAACAATTAATAGAACAAGGTGCCTGACCTCAGGGAGCCCTAGCTAAGCCGTTGCTTAGTGGTAGAGACAGGAAGGTCCATGACTGTTGAGCCCAGTAAGGCCCAGCAAGAGCAATGTACAAGGGCAGCACAAGGAGAGAAAGTTACCAAGGGAAGTCAAGGCGCTCCACAGAGGACAGAACATCAGGGCCAGTTTTAGTTTAGCTAAAGCTTCCTTGGCCAGGAAGAAGATATCACAGAGCAAAGTTAGCACAAACTAGGAATGACCACAATGCACAGAGTGGGAGGAAGCCGCAAGGGACCTGTCTGGAGAGATGCACAGCATTTTCCAGAGAAAGAAGTTTGGTCGTGACCTGCTCCGAACTTACAATTGCCAGCCCTCACATAGGATCCAGGCCACAGCGGTATTTTTTGTTGCCTGTCCACGTTTACATTTTTTCAAATTGGAATGTTTTTAGGCAAAGAACTCTCCTGTTCACCATGGTTCCCACCAGTCGTTACACTCAGCCTTCATAC
>NW_012108445.1:0-1507 GCF_000951045.1 Mandrillus leucophaeus | reverse complement strand
TTTATTTCTTTTTTCTTTTCTTTTTTTTTTTTTTGAGAGGTAGTCTCACTCTGTCACCCAGGCTGGAGTGCAACGGTACGATCTCAACTCACTGCAACCTCCGCCTCCCAGGTTCAACCTGTGGGGAAAAGAAAGAGAGATCAGCCTGTTACTGTGTCTATATAGAAAGAAGTAGACGTAAGAGACTCCATTTTGTTCTATATTTGAGATGCTGTTAATCTGTGACCCTACCCTCAACCTTGTCCTTGCAAGAGACATGTGCTGTGGTGACTCAAGGTTTAAAGGATTTTGGGCTGTGCAGGGTGTGCTTTGTTAAACAAGTGCCTGAAGGCAGCTTGCTGGTTAAAAGTCATCACCATTCTCTTAATCTCAAGTACCCAGGGACACGTACACTGCCAAAGGTCGCAGGGACCTCTGCCTAGGAACTCTAGGTATTGTCCAAGGTTTCTCCCCATGTGATAGTCTGAAATATGGCCTCGTGGGATGGGAAAGACCTGATTGTCCCCCAGCCTGACACCCATGAAGGGTCTGTGCTAAGGAGGACCAGTACAAGAGGAAAGAAGGCCTCTTGGCGGTTGTTGGCAGTTGAGATAGACAAAAGCATCTGTCTCCTGCCGTCCCTGGGCAATGGAACATCTCGGTGTAAAACCCGACTGTATGTTCTGTTTACTGAGAAAGGAGAAAACCGCCTTAGGGCGAAAGGCGGGACTTGCTAGTGCAATGCTGCTCTTTATGCACTAAAAACGTTTATGAAGATGTTTGCATATGCATATCAAGGCACAGCACTTTTCCTTAAACTTATTCATGTCACAGAGATCTTTATTCATATGTCTTACTGCTGACCTTCTCCCTACGATGATCCTATTATCCTGTCACTTCCCTTTTTCTAAGATGGTAAAGATAATTATCAATAAAAACTGAGGGAACTCAGAGACCGGTGCCGGCGTGGGTCCTCTGTATGCTGAGCGCCGGTCCCCCAGGCCCACTTTTTCTTTCTCTATACTTTGTCTCTGTGTCTCATTTCTTTTCTCAAGTCTCTCGTTCCACCTAACGAGAAACGCCCACAGGTGTGGAGGGGCAGGCCACCCCTTCACAACCGATTCTCCTGCCTCAGCCTCCCAAGTAGCTGGGATTACAGGTGCCCGCCACCACGCCTGGCTAATTTTTGTATTCTTAGTAGAGACGGGGTTTCACCATGTTGGTCAGGCTGGTCTCGAATTCCTGACTTCAGGTGATCCACCCGCCTCGACTTCCCAAAGTGCTGGGATTACAGGATCACTTGAGGTCAGGAGGTCAAGACTGACCAACATGGTGAAACCCCATCTCTACTAAAAATACAAAATTAGCCAGGTGTGGTGGCGCACACCTGTAATCTCAACTACTTGGGAGGCTGAGGCAGGAGAATTGCTTGAACTCAGGAGGCGGAGGCTGCAGTGAGCCAAGATCATATCATTGCACTCCAGCCTGGGCAGCAAGAGCGAAACTCCATCTCAAAAAAATTAAAAAA
>NW_012108444.1:0-1408 GCF_000951045.1 Mandrillus leucophaeus | reverse complement strand
GAGACTAGCCTGGCCAACATGGTGAAATCCCATCTCTACTAAAAATACAAAAAATTAGCTGGGCGTGGTGGCAGGTGCCTGTAATCCCAGCTGTTTAGGAGGCTGAGTCAAGAGAATCCACTTGAATTTGCGAGGAAGAGGTTGCAGCGAGCCAAGATCGTGCCATTGCACTCCAGCCTGGGCAACAAGAGGGAAACTCTGTCTCAAAAAAAAAAAAAAAAGTCGCGGCTGGGCACAGTGGCTCACGCCTATGATTTCAGCACTTTGGGAGGCTGAGGCGGGTGGATCATCTAGGGTCAGGAGTTCGAGACCATCCTGGCCAACATGGTGAAACCCCGTCTCTACTAAAAATACAAAAATTAGCTGGGCGTGGTGGCGGGGGCCTGTAATCCCAGTTACTCAGGAGGCTGAGGCGGGAGAATCACTTGAACCTGGGAGGCAGAGGTTGCAATGAGCCGAGATCGTGTCACTGTACTCCAGCCTGGGAGATACAGTGAGACACTGTCTCAAAAAAAAAAAGTCTTATACACACACACACACACACACACACACATATATATATATAGCTGTTCTAACAAGTGTGTGGTAGCCTCTCATTGTGGTTTTAATTTGCATTTCCCTAATTCAGTTGCAACTAATGATGATGGGCATCGTTTCATGTCTTTCTTTGCCATTCACATATCTTCTTTAATCAAGTATCCAAGTCTTTTACCCATTTCAGTTGGATTGTTTTCTTATTGGTGAGTTTGAGAGTTCTTTATATATTCTGTATACAAGTCTTTTATCAGATATACGATTTTCATGTGTATCTCCCATTTTGTGGATTGTCTTTTCATTCTCTTAAGAGTTCAAAAGTTTTTAATTTGATGAAATCCAGTGTTTTGTTTCTTATGGATCATATTTAGGGTCATAGGTATTTCTTTCCATGTTTTCTTCCAGAAGTTTTAACTTTTGTGTTTTATATTTATATTTCACTTTTACTTAACTTTTTAGAAAGCATGAGGAATGGGACTAGGTTCAGTTTGTTGCATATAGAAGTCTAATTTTTTCAGCACCATTTGTTGCAGAGATTATCATTTCTCCACTGAAGTGTCTTTGCACCTTTATCAAAAATCAACTGATGGCTGGGCATGGTGGCTCACACCTGTAATCCCAGCACTTTTGGAGGCCAAGGTGGGAGGATCACTCGAGGTCAGGAGTTTGAGACCAGTCTGGCCAACATGGCGAAACCCCATCTCTCCTAAAAATATAAAAATTAGCTGGGAATGGTCATTTGCACCTGTTATCCCAGCTACTTGGGAGGCTGAGGCATGAGAATCACTTGAACCAGGGAGGTGGAGGTTGCAGTGAGCCAAGATTGCGCCACTGCACTCCAGCCTGGGTGACACAGCAAGACCCTGTCTCAAAA
>NW_012108443.1:0-2032 GCF_000951045.1 Mandrillus leucophaeus | reverse complement strand
TTATTTTTTACTTTTGAGGTGAGGTCTTACTATGTTGCCCAGGCTGGTCTTGAATTCCTGGGCTCGAGCAATCCTCCTGTCTCAGCCTCCCAAGTAGCTGGGACTACAGGTGTGTACCACCACACCCAGCCACCACCAAATCTGGTAATACTTTGTGGAAATGTACCCAGCCACACACCAACTGGGCACATCCCTCAAAGACCCAGAGAGAGAACCACAGAGCTACTTGTGTCTGTGCACCGTGCTTGGCACAACTGCACACACACAACCACCACTGCCACTTGGACATCTCTTGTCACCTACGGAAAGCATACTCTAGGCACCCCAGGAGTGCCACTGCACTGTGCCAGCTCTGCTATGGGGATGGGGGTGGGGTGTGCACCCTTCCTGCCCCACTCTCAAACCCCTGCCCCCCCAGGCATTCATCAGGCCAGAAGGGCAATCTTGACTCTTACCCTCAGGGAGTTCCCAATCTCAAAGACAAAAGACTCTAACTCAGGAAAGGTAAGGAGGGTCAGCCTGTGGGGACTGGGGAAGCTCAGGGGAGGGAACGGATAGGGTGGCCAAACTACAGGACACTCACTCAGTTAATTTTTTTGTTTTGTTTTGAGACGGAGTTTCGCTCTTGTTACCCAGGCTGGAGTGCAATGGCGTGATCTCGGCTCACTGTAACCTCCGACTCCGGGGTTCAAGCGATTCTCCTGCCTCAGCTTCCCCAATAGCTGGATTACAGGTGCCTGCCACCACACCCAGTTAATTTTTGTATTTTTGTAGAGATGGGGTTTCACCATGTTGGCCAGGCTGGTCTCGATCTCCTGACCTCAGGTGATCCACCTGCCTCAGCCTCCCAAGGTGCTGTGATTATAGGTGTAAGCCACCACACCTGGTCACTCAGTTAAATTTGAATTTCAGATAAACAAGGAATGTTTTAGTATAATATGTCTCATGAATACTTATACTAAAAATTTCTTAAGCTATACTTAAAAAATGACTTGTTGGGGTGGGCGTGGTGGCTCATGCCTGTAATCCCAGCACTTTAGGAGGCCGAGGCGGGTAGATCACGAGGTCAGGAGTTCAAGACCAGCCTGGCCAACATGGCGAAACCCCGTCTCTACTAAAAATACAAAATTAGCTGGGCATGGTGGCGCATGCCTGTAATACCAGCTACTCGGGAGGCTGAGGCAGGAGAATCGCTTGAACCTGGGAGGCAGAGATTGCGGTGAGCTAAGATTGTACCATTGCACTCCAGCCTGGGCAACAAGAGTGAAACTCTGCCTCAAAAAAAAAAAAAAAAAGAAACTTCTCAGCTAGCCCTCAGTGGCCCCTCATGACCATGCTGAACTCTATGGCTTTCCTTGGCTGAGTTTGGTCTCCAGAATATTTTTGAACCTAGCAGACCCTGTGCTTGGGGATGAGAAAATCCCATCCCTGCCCTTGGGGAGCTCCCAGGGTAGGCCCCCCTCCTCCTTCCTAGAAACCACAGCCCTTCCCACTGCCCCATCCTGTCCCTACCCAGCAAGGTCCTGGATTCATTTTCTCCAGCCCTTTTTTTTTTTTTTTTGATACAGGGTATCTCTCTTGCTTAGGGTTAAGCACGGTAGTGTGATCAGGTCACTGTAACCTCAAATTCCTGGGCTCAAGTGATCCTCCCATCTCAGCATCCCAAGTAGCTGGGACTCCAGGGTACTCACCACTATGCCTGGCTATTTTTTTTTTTTTTTGGTAGAGATAGGGACCTTCTTTGTTGCCCAGGCTGGTCTCAAACTCCTAGCTTCAAGAGATCCTCTTGCCTCTGCCTCCAAAAATGCTAAGATTACAGGCATGAGCCAGTATGTGCCCGATTCCTGCCTATTTTTCTTGTGGTTGATAATCCACAACATTATCACACCTACACCCACACCTCCACACCTAACAAGATCCTCCACCAGCACTGCCCCTTCCATCAATGGATTTACAATTCCCCAGTGCCCAGTAGAGCAGAGATCACCAAAAAGCCCCCCTCACACACATTTGGTCACACCACCAAATCTTT
>NW_012108442.1:0-1123 GCF_000951045.1 Mandrillus leucophaeus | reverse complement strand
AGGGAAGTAACTCAGGAATGGAAAACCAAATGTCACATGTTCTCACTGATATGTGGGAGCTAAGCTATAAGGATGCAAAGGCATAAGAATGATACAATGGACTTTGGGTACTTGGGGGGAAGAGTGGAATGGGGGCAAGGGGTAAAAGACTACATACATGGTGCAGTGCATACTGCTCGGGTGATGGGTGCACCAGGGTCTCACAAATTACCGCTAAAGAGCTTACTTGTGTAACCAAATACCACCTGCACCCCCAATAACTTACGGAAAAATAAATAAATAAGGGCCATGTGGCTTTAAAAAAAAAGAAATTGATTGTTGGCATCAGATCCTGTAGTCTCTGCATCAGTAGGCAATATACCAAGTGGGTGGTATTACTCTTTCTTCAGCTTTTAAATATTAAGTAAACCCCCAAAATAAAATGGAAAGGAAAAAAAAAAGCTGATCCAGTAATTTTACTTGAAGGAATTTTATCTAAGGAAATAGAGATACGTTTATATAATAGGTTTATATAAATGATGCATGTCGCAGCATTATTTATTATGTAAAAATTGGAACTAACAAGTGTCCAACAGTAGATGAAGTTTTCAATTAGTATATTATAAATAGTGTATTTTGCTGTGTCCATGCACTGCATGTTCTTGGGTATTTTAGATTTGGGGAAAAGGCTAATTAAAAACATGGAATGAAGGATGCAGTTGTGAAATTAGTATGGTCTTGACTATGGTTTACATGTTCAGTAAAAATCAATATACATAGAAAAACATTAGAAGGAAATAAACCCTTTTTTTTTTTTTTTTTTGGAGACAGTCTCACTCTGTCTCCCAGGCTGGAATGCAGTGTCACAATCTCGACTCACTTCAGCCTCTGCCTCCCCAGTTTAAGCCATCCTCCCACCTCAGCCTCCTGAGTAGCTAAGATTGCAGGCATGCACCACCACACCTAGATAATGTTTTTATATTTTTAGTAGAGATGGGATTTCACCATGTTGGCCAGGCTTGCCTTGAGCTCCTGACCTCAAGTGATCCCCCTGCCTCAGCCTCCCAAAGTGCTAGGATTACAGGCATGAGCCACCGTGCCCAGCCAAACATATCCAGACACTAAAGTTTATTTATAAATGGTG
>NW_012108441.1:2215528-2261223 GCF_000951045.1 Mandrillus leucophaeus | reverse complement strand
TGGAGGCTGTAGTGAGCAGCAATCATGCCACTGCACTCCAGCCTGGGCGACAGAGCGAGACTCCGTCTCAAAAAAAAAAAAAAAAAAAATCATCAGATGCAGACAAACACACACATGCATGCACATACACACAGCACAAAGAAACAAAGGCATAAATTGCCAACTATCTAGCTCACCCTTGGTAAAGGAGGGAATAATCAGATGTGCAGAAAGAGGGAAAAGGAGGTATCACATGATATAAAATAGCATTCCTCACATTCATCTTCTCATTAAACCATTATTTCTGTGATCCCTTTTTTCTTCAGCAAAGTGGATGATATTATTCCATCAATATTTTAAAAAGAAAAATAGTACCCATTGGAGAATCAGTTTCTTTAACAATTGTCACCATTGCTCCACTACAAATATCACACACACACAAATTCAAGACCTGCACATCAGGAGATGGAAATGCAAATTACACTGGTGTGCATACACACACAAATACAAAGACTATCTCATTGGAAGTCCTCATGGATTTCTTAAAGCCCATGGGAATATTATGTCAAGTACTAAATACACACCGTTGTCAGTTCGGCCCATGAAAGTAAATGTCATTCCAAGGCAATGATTTTAAATTGTGTGGTGTTTAGGTAGTCTGCTTATCTTTTCTAAAAAGCATTCATCAAAATTCCCCAAAAACTGATTTAAGGTTAATGCTTAGAGTTCTAGATAGGCATCCATTCTGCGAGTTTTTTTTGTTTTGTTTTCCTTTTGTCAGGGATTTTATTTTATTAGGTCAGGGGTTTGCAATAGGGGCAAAGGAAGAAATACAGAGTTTATTTTAAGATTGTAATGTAATTCTAGAGTAGATTAGTAAAGTTTTATGTATAAAATCTCACAATAAAATAAATACAACATATTTATAATTCTATCTATACCATTAAGACTTGTACACAAATGCTCCTTACAGCATTATTCATAATAGCCAAAAAGTGGAAACAAATTTCATATATAATTATTGACGAATGAAAGAATAAATAAAATGAAAAAAGAATACATGGAAATATTATTTGGCAATGAAAAGAAATGGAATACCAAAGCATGCTACAGCATCAATGGGCCTTTACAATATTATGCTAAGTAAAATAAAAAGCCAGATAAAAAGATCACATGCTGTATGATTCCATCATTTATATGAAATATCTAGAATGAGTCAATCTATGAAGGGAAAGAAAATAGATTAGTGGATATGTAGGACCGAAGGAATTGGAGGGAAATGGGAGTGACTGCCAATGGCTTTGGGATTTTTCTGGGGGTAGTGATAAAAATATTCTACAATTCTGCTGATAATTGCAAGACTATAAATACATGAAAAACCAATGAACTGTTTAAACGACTAAATTGTACAGCATGTGAATTATATTTCAAGAATGCTATTAGGCAAAAAAAAAAAGTCTCTAAATTCACCAGTATATATATATGTAATTTATATTGAACAATGATTAAAAATGTACTGACTTTTCCTGCCAAATAGATTGTAAGTTAAAAATTCAGTGATCTTCAACTATCCCATTTTGAATAGATTCATATTGTCAAACATGTCTATTCCATTCAATGGACTAAGCATGTGGATCGGTGTCTCTTAAAGTGTGGGTTTGGTCCTCCCCTCTCCCACACTCCACCAAGATTAGGATTGAGTAGGTGTGAAGTCGCAGCCAGAAAAATGCATCCATAGGCACACCCCAGGTGATCCTGATGCAGGCTGAATTACATGAAGTCTGAGAATAGATCCTGAACACATAAAAATGGGAAACTTTATAAAGAACTTTCAATGTCTTCTCTTTCGTGTTAATTTTTGAATAATAATTTCTCATGCAACATAACCATTCAAAAGCAATAATTCTAGAAAATGTTAGACAGCAATTACATTATCTTAAGCTTTATGAGACAATTGAAACACACTTTTTTCTAGGTGTTGATGACCTAGAGGAAAATGATCATTTGAAAAATTAAAAACTTAGAGACATACCAATGCAAGAATTGGCACTCAAATGACCTCCTAATAATGCATATAGAGAAGGTCTTTATTGAATAAAATAGAAGTGTTTGCAACTCAGAATCATCTACCCTTCTTAAATGTCAATTTAACAAAATAATGTATCATTTAAAGATACTGGTGACTAAAATTTTCAGTACAAATCATGTGTTGCATTAATAAATTGGGCCCTTTCATTTTGTGTTATGATATTGTTCCATTCTATTTGAGGACTAAGCTCTGATTCTTTCATGTTGTCCAAATTCCTACCTAAGGGCTCTAGGGAGTCATGCCCTACAAACCATAAGTTCTCATTAGATGGGCTTTATTTAACTCTATATATCGTGACTTATTTTCCAACCTGACTCTGGCATAACATTACAAGACAAGGAAGAAAATCAAAATATTTTACCCCCAAAATACGTTTCTTGTTACATTTTGAAATGGCCCTGCAAGCCATCCTTTGTGAGGGAAAATGCATGTCTGTAAAGAATCCCTATTAACATAGCTAGACCTTTTCCTTCCAGTCTACCACCTTTTAAAGGGTCTGAATAGGAAACATTTGTCATCTATTGTTTCTAACAGCAGCCACTGTGAGACTTCAAAAGAACTTTGGTCTCCTCAATCTTTTATCTTAACCTGAACATTTCCTTTCCATTGATTCCAGGTCTTTAGACAAAAACTCAACCAATTGTCAATCAGAAAATGTTTAAATTTACCTATAGCCTAGAAGTGCCACCCCCCACCCCCCAACCCCGCCTCCGCTTTGAGTTGTTCCGCCTTTCTGAACCAAACCAATGTATTTCTTAAATGTATTTGATTGATATCTCATGCCTCCCAAAAATGTATAAAATCAAGCTGCACCCTGACCACCTTAGGCACATATTCTCAGGACCTCCTGAGGGCTGTGTCATGGGCCATGGTCACTCATATTTGACTCAGAATAAATCTCTTTAAATATTTTACAGAGTTTGACTCTTTTGGTCGACATACTTGTGTTTAAGATTTAGCTTGACAAAAATACCGTTATGCAGAGGACCATTCAGCCTGTAAAGTAAAAACAATAATAAAGTTCAAAGCCTCCACCAGCTCAATGGACCCCACCTTAGCCAAGGGGTCCCAAATAAACCTGAAAAATCAGCTCAAGTCATGACAGGAAAGAGGGGACAGACATGCCGCCTTCCTTTGGAGTTTAGGCACAACCGACCAGAATTCATATTAGCATGCGGATCTTAAGACTGACAAAACAGACTCTTTGTAGCAATAAGATACCCAGCTCCAGCCTGACCCCAGTATGGTATCACATGACAGATAGCAGGCCCTGAAAAAAATAGAAGTATTTTACCTCAAAATATATTTATTTGACATATTCTGAAATAGCCTTGCAAAGCCATCTCTTGTGGGGAAAATTTGCATTCTGTAGAGAATCTCCTTCCCTTATTAGTTCTTTTCCAGAGAATCTGACACCTTTTAAGGTCCAATAAGAGGTATTTACCATCCATTCTCTCTGAAGCCTGCTACCTGGAGGCTTCACCTACATGACAAGAACTTCGGCTTCTTCAACCCCACTGTCCTTACCTTAATTCAAGCATTTCTTTCTGCTGACTTCAACATTTCAGGCAGAGCTTAACTCTTTCAGCCAATTGCCCATCAGGAAATCTTTGAACCCACCTATGACCTGGAAGCCCTCTGCTTTGAAATGTTCTGCCCTTTCAGGCTGAACCAATGTATATTTTCCATGTATTCATTTACATCTTTGCTTGTAACTTCTTTTTCCCTAAAATGTATTGAGACGCTGCAACCCAGCCACCTTGGGCACATGTTCTCAGGATCACCTGAGGCCATGTCATAGGCCACGGTCCTTAACTTTGGCAAAATAAACCTCTCCATTGATTAAGACCTGTCTCCGATACTTATTGGTTTACAAACCTTAACATTATATTAGATGGGTTTCCCATGTGTAATTTCCCATGTGCAATGTCACTGTAAAAGAACTCAGCTGCAAACACATGCCCCTCAATAGGCAGCTCAAAGTTCCTCCAGGGAGAAGCACTGAGACAGAGGTGAAGCTGGGAGCTGAGTGCAACATCGACAAAGGGAGTCCAGGCATCCTGTTGTCTGTCCAGCAGGAGGGGAAATGGCCATGTCTCAGCAGAAAGAGGAACCAAACAGTTTTCTGCAGGTGTCGGCAGAATGTGAATTGACAAAGATTCTCAACTTCACCTTTCTGAAGAAATATTTCTCATGTGGCCCCTCAGACCCCCATGCTCAAAACACATGCACTGTTCAGTCAACCTGATTTCAGTAAACATCCTACATAGCAGTAGATTTACCTGTCTGGACTTTGTGTTTTTACTATTACTTCCCCTCTTCATTTTTCTCCACTCTTTCGAATGTGTTCTCTTTAAGCTTTGTTGTTGTGGCTGTTGTTTCCATTTATTTTAGTTTTAGTTTTAGTTTAGTTTAGTTTTGTTTTGAGACAGGGTTTCACTCCTGTCGCCCATGCTGGAGTTCAGTGGTGCTATCTTGGCTCACTGCAGCCTCAACTTCCCAGGCTCAAGCGATTCTCCCACCTCAGCCTTCTGAGGAACTGAGACTACAAGTGCAGGCCACCATGCCCGGCTAATTTTTTTTGTACTTGTGGTAGAGATGAGGTTTCACCACATTGCACAGCTGATCTCAAACTCCTGGGCTCAAGCAATCTGCCCGCCTCCAACTCCCAAAGTACCGTTATTACAGGTGCAAGCCACCGCACCTGTCCTGTTTCAATTTATTTTGAAGCCCAACTTTCACTTCTAAGTGAAGAAACGTGAGCTCAAACCCTGTCTGAGTCCACACAACTGGGTCCACCCAATACAGTTTTTCATGTCTTTCCTCTGATACAAGAAGATTTTCGGGGGGTGGGGTGGGGTGGGGAGTGTTATATACAGATGAATTCCTTAGTAATACACTTGTCTAAGAAGATTGGAAACCCCATGACTAAAATTCCACTGAATCCTTCAGAGCAAAATAATCTTGGTAGATAAGAAGACTGGTGGCTACGACACTTTATGAGAAATATCTGTAACAAAATTTCAGCTTTGTCAACAGCCTTGATCCCAAAGCCATGTGCTCACACATACCACCTGATATTGGCAAATCTACCAAACCAGTCTACCCCTTGCACAGCAAATGAACAATGTGAGTTTCTCTACATAGTGGATTCCCAGAAAGATCCTTCCATCTGATTCTGGAAGGATGATAGCTTGTTTTCAAACTCCCCATAATTTATTTTTCCAAAAGAGATAAGAATATATATCTAAGTATATCTAAGCATTTACCCTTATGAGAATTTTTGCCTAGGGGAGAAAAGTTGAGCAATATGACACAAGGTGTCTACCATAGTTTTATTCTTTTTTGTTGTTGTTGAGACGGAGTCTCACTCTGTCGCCCAGGCTAGAGTGCAGTGGTGCGATCTCGGCTCACTGAAACCTCTGCCTCCCGGGCTCAAGCAGTTCTCCCACCTCAGCCTCCTGAGTAGCTGCGATTACAGGCACCTGTCATCATGTCCGGGTAATTTTTTTATTTTTGTAGAGACAGGGTTTCACCGTGTTGGCCAGGCTGGTCTTGAACTCCTGACCTCAGGTGATCCACCCCCCCCTCAGCCTCCCAAAGTGGTGGGATTACAGGTGTGAGCCACCGTGCTGGGCCAGTTTTATTCTTTTAGGTTACTAATAAAGAGCGAAAGGAAAGATGGTGAGTCTAGCAACAGGGCAATAAACATAGGACAGTCAAGGAAGGCATCTTTATTTGAGACATGGTTTTACTCCTGTCACTCAGGCTGGAGTTCAGTGGCATGATCTCAGCTCACTGCAGCCTTGACCTGCCAGGCTCAAGTGATTCTCCCATCTCAGCCTCCTGAGGAGCTGGGACTACCTGTGCGTGCCACCACCTGTAATAGGCGTGCCACCACCTGTAGTAGCCACCACCTGTAGTAGGCAGATGAAGTAGGATTTTGTGGGCCTAGTGATTTTGGAAACTATGGCTAGGCCTTTAAAGTCCTTTGAGAATTGCTACATTGAAGTGATACTGTATTTTTCAGCATGAAAATAAATGCGAACGCTAGCACTCATTTTTCATCTTTTCATGGCTACAATAGAAAGCTTCATATCTTTTGTAGGTTACAATTATAAGTAAAGGCTAACCCCCTTCCCCACCAAAAGGTGGAAGCCTTGAGAATAAAATCGTATTTCAAAAGAAGATTTCTGGCCAGGCATGGTGGCTCACGTCTGTAACCCCAGCACTTTGGGAGGCTGAAGCGGGTGGATCGCTTTGAGGTCAGGAGTTCAAGACCAGCTTGGCCAACATGATGAAACCCCACCTCTACTGAAAATACAAAAATTGGCTGGGCGTGGTGGTGCACGCCTGTAATCCCACCTACTTGGGAGGCTGAAGCAGGAGGATTGCTTGAACCCAGGAGGTGGAGGTTGTAGTGGGCCGAGATCGTACCACTGCACTCCACCCTGGGCTACGGAGTACGACCCTGTCTCAAAGAAAAAAGAAAAAAAGAAGATTTCACAGGGCATTTGCATGCTACCAATGAGATCAAGGTGGAGGGTTCGATCCTTGTCTAGGGAACAATTTGTCATGAGCATAGAACGCTTTGTTCTACCATCGAAGGCAGAAGTGTACTATTCACCTTGCATAGGCAGGGTGTCTCAGCCTCCACGCTACTGACACGCAGGGCTTATCCATAAGCCTTTGTTGTGGGAGGCAGTTCTGTGCATTGGAGGATATCAGCAACTTCCTTGACCTCCACCCACACGATACTAGTAGCACTTCCATCCTCAGGTGTGAAAGCCCAACATGTGTCAAAACATTGCCAAATGTCCCCCAGGGACAAGAACTGTCCCTGGGTTGAGAACCAGTGATATACGGTACAAGCTTATAAGTAAATAAGCACAAAACCATCACCACCATGGGGAAAGGTATTCAGAACAAGTCTTTCTGGTTATGACTCAGAACCCTCACCTCCACAATATTGATTTCCCAATAACACAATCCAGATGGAAATTCTAAGAAAGGGCTAACTCAAGTAGGCTAGGAGAGAAGCAATTCACTGTCACCTCAATTCAAAGGATGACAGAAAAGAGCAAGCAAAATATATAGCAAGTCGCACTAACACTTGAAAATAACTTCAGAGGTTTCAAACAATTCCCACAAATCCACACTGCTTTGAAGCGTATTTCTGTGGTAATTCTGGAATCTTGATGTAAAAAAAAAAAAGTGAACTCTTAGCTTTTGAGTGAGTTGAGTATATTGTCAGCTTAGTAGTTATTTTAGAGACATTTTTCCTCTTAGCTACAAGCAGTAAGCAAGTGCAGTTCCTATGTTCAATCTCCTTAAGAAAAGACCTGGGACTTCATTAGGGTGAATGACAGAAGAGAAAATGAATCGCTACATAACCCAAATTCTCTCATGATACTCTTTTGAGCCAAAAAAGCATCTTAAACCTATACCTTTTAATAATTTCTCATTTCAACACCCTGAAATGCTCTATGCAGCTTGGGCATCTCATTAGGGGCAAATAATATCATCAGAACTTCCCATCTCCACAAAGCATTTGAAATCCAGTGAGTTTATTAAATGGCATATGTGTTATAAATTGATAAATGTCATAAATTGATAAACTGTATAAATGTTATAAATTGATAAACTGTACAAATATTATAAATTGATAGACAAAACAATTAAAATAATGCTTCCAGGATGAACCAATCTTCATAGTGGAAAACAAATTATATGCCTCCAAAGTGGATCAATATATTAAAATAGAACAATTAGCCAGGCGTAGTTGCTCACACCTGTAATCCCAGCACTTTGGGAGGCTGAGGCAGGTGGATCACCTGAAGTCAGGAGTTCGAGACAAGCCTGGCCAACATGGTGAAACCTCGTCTTTACTAAAATACAAAAATTAGCCGGGCATGGTGGTGGGCGCTTGTAATCCCAGCTTCCCAGCTACTCGGGAGGCTGAGGCAGGTGGATCACCTGAAGTCAGGAGTTCAAGACAAGCCTGATCAACATGGTGAGACCCCGTCTTTACTGAAAATACAAAAATTAGCTGGGCATGGTGGTGGGCGCTTGTAATCCCAGCTTCCCAGCTACTCGGGAGGCTGAGGCAGGAAAATCGCTTGATCCTGGGAGGCGGGGTTGCGCCACTGTACTCCAGCCTGGGGGACAAGGCAAAACTCCGTCTCAAAAAAAAAAAAAAAAAGAACAATTACATGGAAATTATTGTGTGGCTGAGTAAACAAATTTAACTGGATCAGGTAAATGCCATAAAAATGCAATAAACATTCAAACTAATAACTATTTGCCATAAATCTAGTCTAAAATAATGACATTAATTTAAAAATTGCTATATCTAAGTTGAGGAGTTAAAAATTGTTTGTGTTAATTTTTAATTCTTTATATTTGGACTATGGTTCATAAAAGTAATATCATAGAAATTACACTTATTATCAAGTAACAATATTATTTTAACAATGCTTTCATGAATCTCCAAATGTCCAGATATGCTATTAAATAGCCAGTTTTGACATATATACTTTCTATCTTCCCATAATTTTGTTGATGTCTTTGTTCAGTAAATGCAAAGATTAGTCCTGTGGGATGTTAAAGAACACTACCAGCATCAGGTGCACTCTAGGTGTTTAGTAAAGAAAAACTGAATCCAAGAGAGACTAGCCACTTAGACACCTTTTCTTTGATATAAAGGACCAATAAACGGACAGTCTCCCCAGTCAGCACCTCCTTTATCAGCCTCCATTAAAATGGTTCCAACACAGAAAGGTGTTAAGAAGTGAAAATCCACTAGACACACGCTTCACTACCCTTGTCTACTGCTCCCCCAGGAACGACACCCAAATTCCTTTAGTGTCCAGAGTATTCACAAAAGGGCCGGTCCTGACCTCCAAGATGTTTCACAAAACATAAAGTCAAATTTATTGTCTACATCTCTGATGGTGAGAGACAGGTATGGATGGAAGCGTTGAGAGAAAACAAAATGTCAGGGTTTATTAACCCCAAGTGAGAGCCAGAAGAGTCCCAATTTTACTGCTGAGGAGTTTATAACCCAGGGAGTTGACATATGTGACTATCTCTAGGGCACTCTATCTTGATAGTGACAAAGCTAGAACTTGAAGACATGTCTCATCATGGCCAGCCCACCATAATCCCCAGGGATTCACCGATGAGCCATCTTATCAACATGGTCCACAGAGGTAGGACCTACCATTCCCATTCCCATCTCCTTCTCCACTTTATTTGTTGCCATACGCCTTATGAGCCTCTCATATCCATATCCATGAGGATAAGACTTTTGTCTTTGTCTCTATCAGTATCCCCAAGAATACTTTGCACAAGCAGTAGGTACTCAGTGAATGAATACAATAATAAAATTCCATCAACCTGAGTCTTAACATGTTCAAGTTCCCCAATTTAAAATTTCTCAACAATGGTAACAGTCATCTCAAATTTTGCCTGTACACAATGGTGCCCCAACAAGTCCCATCCACTTCTGAGCTCCACCTTCTGGGTGTAACAGCCTGCTGAGCCCCAGTCTGGGGGTTGCAGTGAATTTCCCAGGAAGCCAATCAAGTTCAAGGTGGCCCCTCACTTGTAGGAGCCCCTTCCATGGCACTGGAAGAGACTCAGGCAATGTGTTTACACGCAAATTATAAAATTTGCAAAATTAACCTATTTTCTTTTTTTTAAAACTACATAAGCTTGCATCTCACACACCTAAATCCTGTTCATATTTGACAATGACTTGCGTCATATTTGACAATGACTTGCCCAGTGTTACTTGTGTCTACTGCTTATGATAGTTTCCTGGGGGACCCATAAGTAGTGTAATCCTCTTGAGACTTCAACTTTTTCTGGAGGTTTCAGTTCTCCTGGGTCCCTCCTGGCATTTCCGGGCAGCCGCAGAACAGCCTTGCTAAACCATTGCTTTGGAATGTGCTGAGAAACACATCTGCTGGTGCATTTCCCATTTTCTGTTTCTGAGGACATCCTGAAGCCTTCTTGGATAATCAGGAGGAGAATGTGAACATGTCAAATCATATGTATTTGTAAATGAGAACAGTATGGTCAGAAATCAGAGCCAGAAGATGGGTTAAATAGAACAACTGTGGGCATTTCAAGAGGACAGCAAAAAAAAAAAGAGGGTTGAAGATATTCTACTATAAAATATCATCTGAAAAAGATAAACAGGCTAGGCCAAGGTGGGTGGATCACTTGAAGTCAAGAGTTCGAGACTAGCCTGGCCAACATGGTGAAACCTCATCTCTACTAGAAATACAAAAATGAGCTGGGAATGGTGGTGGACGCCTGTAATCCCAGCTACTCAGGAGGCTGAGACAGGAGAATCTTTTGAGCCCCGGAGGCAGTGGTTGCAGCGAGCTGAGATAGCGCCACTGCACTCCAGCCCAGGCGACAGAGTGAGTGAGACTCCATCTCAAAAAAAAAAAAAGATACAGGGGCTGATGAGAATGAATTATCGCCCACAGGAGGCTGTCCTTTTGACCACGCTGCTGAATCAAAGTCAAAGGAGAGGTGTAGACAGGGGGAAAAAAAATCCAATTTGTAGTCACAGAGGGAGTACTGGGTGAAAAACATTTTGAAAAGGAGTCGGGGCTCAACAGAACTAGTTTATCAATGAAAGACATTTCAAAGCCTTGAAAGAAAAATTACTAATGCCCATTGCTAATTAATCATTCTACAGATTCTCATGCAAATGTTCTTTGGATGGCTTTGATCTGCACTGACACCTGAAAGAAAGCACACAGTGTCTCCGGACGGGAGCGATGCCTGGGAGGCAATGGCATGTGTGGGTACACAGCCCCCTGTATGATCCCCTAATACCCTGGGAACTCTGGTGCCGCTGAGGGCGGCCAAGCCACAGAAAGCAGGGCTCCAGCCCAGCCCATGCTAGGACCTCGGAGATGGCTCCACTGTGGCCCTTTACCTCCCAAACCACAAAACACACACCCTGATCAAAAGCAGATGGCCTTCCCATGCCCTCGTCCTTAACACCAATGCAAATCGCCTCCCAGAACTGTTCAATACTCCCATACGCACTGAAAGGAGAACTGAATATGTTAAGGCCTTGAAGAATTGGGGAGAAAAATGTTAAATAAAATTAACTAGATATTGGCAAAGTAACAAAACTGTTGCCTCATAGATGGAAAAAAAAAAAAAAGACTACTTGGGGAAAATTAAAGAGAAATTCTTTTTCAAAGCTATGTTCTCAGCAATGGGTAGCCAAGTGTCTTCAATTTCATAGTTTTACCTGATTTATAACAGGGGTTTGTCTGAGAGACAGACCTCATTTAAAATTTAAAATTATGTGAAATCAAGAAACGATTTCCCAAGTTGAGATCTCTCCACTGGCTTCCACAAAGTTGCACAATAATAAAACATTTTGGAGTGGGAAATTGCTCGTACAAAACTAGACAGATTGCTGCCTTCCTAACCATGTGGAATAAACTCCTGTCTGCCTAGTAGTTTAGCTGACATTTCATTTACTTTCCTAAAGTTTCAACCACAATTAGTGATCAAAGACATCAGGGGTCCTGTCTCCCTAGGGTGTACTCCCAGGGAACATTCATTTTAGACGGCAGGTAAAGAAAACAAGGAAGTCGTTGGCACTGGCCTGATTTGCATTTATTTTGTATTTACTTGGTTTTTTGTTTTGCTTTGTTTCTGTTTTTTGACGGAGTCTCACTGTGTCACGCAGGCTACCATGTAGTGGTACAATCACAGCTCAGTGACACCTACATCTCCTGGGCTCAAGCAATCCTCCACCTCAGCCTCCTGAGTAGTTAGGACTACAAGCATGCACCACCATGCCTGGCTAATTTTTTTTTCCTCACTAATTTTTGAAATATTTTTGTATAGGTAGGGTCTTGCTATGTTGCCCAGGTTGGTCACCAACACCTGGTTTCAGGTGATCCTCCCACCTCGTGCTCCCAAAGCGCTGAGATTACAGGTGTGAGCCACTGCACCTGGCCCCCCATGTACATTTAGTTTCTGATTTTTGTTTTTAGGAATGATTCGACGTGATATACATATTCATAAGAAATAGCAAAATAACCTAAAATGGAAGTTAGCAAGAAGAAATAAGAGGGAATGAGGACATCAAGTGGAATCTATAAAGAGTTTGATACCAAACTACACTCTACTGAGTCCTCAACACCCACTGAATGTGGGCCACAAATTTGGATTTCAGCTTCCTAATCCCTAACAGGAAAAGAAGAATTTGATCAATTCCTACAATGCAAGTATTCACATAATTTAAAAGCATACAAGGAACCTGGAAGAACAAGTATTCCCAATATAAAATCTGAAAAGAATTTTCTTCTGAAGTTAAGAAATATTACATTCTAACAATAGAAGGTACTCAAGTATCCTCACCATGGCAAGGTTGAGGAGTTTCATAGAGCTCTTCTTCACGGCATGCCTCACACAAGGATAGAATCTCACCACAGCAAAGTCAGTATCATCAATTCTACAGGGTCCAACAAATCATGTGAGCATAACCAGTCCTCTGTCAACCTGGACCAAACCAATCTTTGTGCGCAGTTATTTAATTAAATTTATTTATTTATTTATTTATTTATTTATTTATTTATATTTTTGAAACAGAGTCTTGCTCTGTCACCCAGGTTGGAGAGCAGAGACACAATCTCTGCTCACTGCAACCTCTGTCTCCCGGGTTCAAGGGATCCTCCTGCCTCAGCCTCCCGAGTAGCTGAGACTACAGGCACGCACAACCACACTCGGCTAATTTTTGTATTTTTAGTAGAGACGGAGTTTCACCATGTTGGACAGGCTGGTCTCAACCTCCTGGTCTCAAGTGATCCACCCGCCTCGGCCTCTCAAAATGCTGGGATTAAAGGCATGAGCCACTGTGCCCAGCCGTCATGCTTACTTAGAATACTGAGTATAATTCAGTATTACTATAGTCACACTCACTCACACTAAGATCTGTTTCTTTTGTTCTTGCTTTTATCATCTGCTCATCTCTTCATTGCAGTTGTTTTAGATTTGGTCATTTGGGGGTGAAAGAAGAAATAGGGCTCAACCTGTAGCTATTGGAACAGGTCTACATGAACCCACTGTCATTTTGTTCGGATGCTCTCCTAGATTGAATGCTCTCCTGGACTGAGAGCCTAGTAACCAGATAGTGGATTCTTGTTATCTACTGCAGTAAGTGAAGTGGTGCCTCCATCCTTGGAGTCATCCTGGACCTCTCTCCTCGCAATTTCAATCTTTCAGCAGATCCTGTAGGCTCCACCTTGAAAATACTTCCCCATATGCCTACAATCTCTGCCTTACTTCCTCCAGGTTTCTGCTCATGTGTACAAATACACATGACCTTTTTACCTTACTTGTTGGAAAATAAACACCCCCCCAAACCCTAGTTCCCCTTATCTGGCTCAGTTTTTCTCCCTTGTTCTCCTTACTAACCACTGTACTTTAATTGGCTCATTGCGTTTTTTTTTGTCTGTCTCACACTAGAATGGAGTTTCATGTGGGCACGGGATGTGTCTGTCTTTTCACTCTATGGTCCAGCGTCCATAACAACTTTCAGCACACAGTAGGTATTTGATAAATGTCCAGTGCATGAGTGAAGAAGGAGACAGCATGACATGGGGCTGCAGATAGGAAGCCAATGACTTTTTTTTTCCTGTTAAATTGTACTGAGTAGCAAGCATGATGCCACAGGTGAGGGATTCAGTAGTGACCAGAACTGACATGGCTGTAGCCCTCCAGCCAGCTAAATCCCTTGGCACTGATTCTGAAAGGCACAAAATTCATGGATGTGAATATGAGCTTGAGCCTCAGATCCTTCTCTGTCCTTACTCTCAACTTCAAGTCATCCAGCCCCAGGGCGAGAGCTGACACTGCCTTTGTCAAGCCTGTTCCCCTGGTTCTTGAAGCCAAATTTGGTCTTATGTCTCCCATGGGTCTGTATCAGGAGGGCAGATGATTCTGGCACAATACTCCAGTATAAACAAACCACATGTGTAACCAAAAAGCAACCAATAAAACTAAGCACAAATGTCCCCCAGCAAAGACAATCTGTGCTCTGCTACTAAGGAATAGAATTCCATAAAAGAAAAAAAGAAAGCTGTGGTTTTCTTGAAGGTCTCTCTCTATTCCATTCGCCTGTACAGATATTTATCTCAGTAACCAAATACGTTTTTGACCTACTGCTAAAAATTCACCACCATGGGAAGTAAAATAAAACAAAAGTCTTTTTACAACAAGCACAGATTTTACAAACCTCGATTCTTGCTTTCATCTCCATTTTATTCACCAAGTGTATAAGCAGTACACTTTCTAAAGAATTAAACCTACAGAGCCTTTAACATCTCCAAGAAGCAAAGTTCGTGAAGAGCCCACCCTGTGATTCCCTGTCCCGTGACTACTGCTCTCAGTACGGTGTGTTGACATGATTTCCCATCTGTTCACTGCTCTAGAATAGTCTATCAGTTCCTTAATTCCTTAAACTCAGGGTCTGTGTGTCTCATTCAAAGTTTGTCAAGCTAAGCTCACTGGGAAATGAATTCACTCTGACATTTGCTTTTGTACAGCCTGTAACTTCACAGTGACTTTTAATTTTCAAATGGTTGAAAAAAAATAATATTTTGTAACACCTGATAATCATATGAAAATCAAACATCAGTGTCCAAAAACGAAGTTTCATTGGGATGTAGCCATGCCCATTCATTGCCAGATTGTCTATGGCTGCTTTCACGCTATGTCAGCTACATCAGCAGTCCCCAACATATTTGGCACCAGGATCTGGTTTTGTGGAATATATATATTTTTTCCGTGGACTGGGTGAGGAGAAGGGGGATGGTTTCTGGATGATTCAAGAGCATTACATTTACTGTGCACTTTATTTCTATTATTATTATATTGTAATATATAATGAAATAATTATAAAACTCACCATGATGTAGAATCAGTGTGAGCCCTGAGTTTGTTTTCCTGCAACTAGACAGTTCCATCTGGGGGTGATGGGAGACAGTGACAGATCATCAGGCATTAGATGCTCATAAGGAGCCTGCAATCTAGATCCCTCACATGTGCAGTTCACAACAGGGTTTGTTCGCACTCCTATGAGAATCTAATGTTGCCACTGATCTGACAGGAGGCGGAGCTCAGGTGGTGATGTGAGCCATGGTGAGTAGCTGTAAATACAGAATAAGCTTTGCTTGCTCACCCAGCACTCACCTTTTGCTGTGCAGCCTGGTTCCTAACAGGCCATGGACCAGGAGGGGTCTGAGGCCCTAGGATTGGGGATACTTGAGACACATCACCACAATCATGCTACATCGTCACACTGAGTAGTTGCAACAGAGACAACTCTGTCCCAGGAAACCCCAAACACTTGTCATCTGGCCCTTCAGAGAAAGAATTTGCCAGCCCCTGGTCTAATTTATCTCCTCCTCCCCACAGTGCAGCAAGGACCTAGAACATAGCTGATGTTCATCAATGTTTATTAAAATGAACTGAAATTGTCAGCAAAACTCTGACCTCTGGAAATAGTCTGAGATCCCCCAAATTATTATTTTTTATCTTATAAAGCATTTCTAATACAATTAGCAAAGGCTCTAGCAATTACAAAGCAAGCTCATCTCTCATAGAAAGTTCCCTGGCTAGGAAAAACTGGAGAAGGTAATTTTATCTGATGGTATGTCATTCAGTCCAAGCCCCCGAAAACATCAGTGTTATGAGTAAGCAGAACCGTCAAATCGTTTCTTTGATTCCAGGAATCCTAGAATCAATGCCCAACACCATTATCGCACACACGAGCATTAGCCCTTGCCAAGGGTAGCACCTGGTAAATATCAGGAACGGAGTTAAGGAATCAGAAAATTGAAAGAGGCCCCAATTTTTATGCCTGCAATATCTGACCAAGCCACCACCTGCACATCTCCAGCACCTTCACAAGACATATTTTTGCATTCCTGCAAATGTGTCAAATTGGGAGAAAATCCTTCCTCATATCAAAGCAGGGCTAAACCTGTTGCCTCTATACCTTTGATCCAGCAGCAATGGTTAAAAGCACAGGCTGATGCATCAGAATGCCTTGTTGTGAAATGTCCTGGGAGCTTGGCAAATTGTGTAGCCTTTCTCTGCCTCAGTTTTCTTGTCAATACAATAGGGACAAAAGCACACCTGTGAGTCTTGCCCAACAATATTTAAGGCACCTACTTTCTTGGTTGCTTTCATGATATGAGTCAGTCATACCCTGTCCATCCAGCTGCTTGGAACCTTTACTGCCCTCATCCTTTGGGGCAGACTTTCCATTTTCCTTTATGCCCTGAGCCACTCATTCATCCTCATCTAAGTTGCTAAGCTTTTCTACTGAAGTTGTTGCAATTATTGCAAATATCTTCTTACCCATCTCCCTGCCTCCTGAGTCTCTACAAATTGGTTCTTCCCATGGAAGCCAGTACCTTTGTGCATGGCATGGATCCCTGTTCTACAAAGTTAGGCTCTTTGGAACACAGTTCTCAAAGCCATACATGACTTGACAAGCTCACTTCCCGATGTGAGGCTCTTGGCATTCACCCCCAGATGACCATATGTTCCCCCAATGAGCCAGTACCTCAGGTTTCCCAGACACATGCTGAGGGAGTCTGCGCAGTAAGAAATCTGGTCTCACTCAAAGGGAGGTCTGTTGTCCCTATCCCTGGGAGGCAATCTCTAAACTTGGGAGGTCCTGAGTGGTAGATGTCTTTGTTATTCATGGTGCCCCTAGGACCACGCCTGTTAGTTTTTGCTAGTTAGGAGACACCTGGTAGAGCCCCTCCAGGCCAATTGCTATGAGCCCAATCTCCAGAGAAGTGGGAAGCGGGCAGGCAGAGAGTGATTTTAACCACATGGGTCGTAGCTCGATTAATCATGCCTACAGCATGAAGCCTCAGTAAAAACTCTGGACACTGAGCTCAGGTGACTTCCCTCGTTGGTGATATTTCGTGCATGCTACCATGTGTGGAAATGCATTCTGAAAACAATGGAAGCTTCACATTGGGAACTTCCCCAGACTCCACCCTGTGAACTCCTCTTTAGGCTGGTTCAGATTCAGATCATATCCCTGTAATAGACGTGAGCCTTAGCGTAACAGTCTGCAGTGAATCCTGGGGGCATTTTTAGCAAATTGCAAAACCTGAGGGTGGTTTTGAGAAACCCTTAACTTGTGGCTGGGCAGACGTCTTGAACATACTTGGCAATTTGGAGAAGTGTGCATTTTTTGTTGTTGTTGTTGTTGTTGTTGTTGTTGTTGATGGAGTCTTGCTCTGTTGTCCAGGCTGGAGTGCAGTGGCACGATACCGGCTCACTGCAACCTCCGCCTCCCAGGTTCAAGCAGTTTGCCTGCCTCAGCCTCCTGAGTAGCTGGGATTAAAGGCGCGCGCCACCATGCCAAGCTGATTTTTGTATTTTTAGTAGATATGGTGTTTCACCATGTTGGTCAGGCTGGTCTTGATCTCCTGACCTTGTGATCCGCCCACCTCAGCCTCCCAAAGTGTTGGGATTACAGGCATGAGCCACCACGCCCAGCCAGGACTGTGCTCTTAACCTCAGAGCTTGGCATAGTCTGGGTTTACATGATCCTAAGATGGAGAATAAGGAAGAAGGGAAGTGAGGCAGGGGATGGAAGGGAGTCCAGGGTACATTAAGGTAATGCTTTATGCTCTGAGTACCTGGGAGTCACCTGCACTGGGAACCACTGGGAGTCTGTTCTCCTTCTTAAGTAACAGGGAAGCCACAGTATTTCTCATCTACTACCTCCTGTCTATTGGCACTTGGGGGCGGCTCCCGTGGGCATTAACTCCCAGTGCCTCTAGCCCGCTTCTCAGTCAGAATAGGGAATTTCTCAAGTAGAGAGTGGCAGATGCAGCAGAAAGAGCTGTGGGTGCTCAATGCATTGGCGAGCACCATGGAAGGGACATGGTTAATGCCCTACCGCATGAGCTCAGCTACTTTCAATGCCTCAGATACGCCCTGGTGCCTGCTGCTTTCTTGTAACACGCTGTCCAACCTCCCTAGGACACTGCCAAACCCCTCCACCTCCCACGCTTCCAATTAGCTAGCTCTTCCTTAGAGGTCAGTTTTAATTTGTCCCAGGGTTATGGGTCCTTCTCCTATTTTCCCTGTCAGTTCACTTACAGCATTTTCAAGCTATTAAAATTTCCTCTTTATTGCTTGTTTTCCCTCCTGAAACTATGCATTGCTTAAAAGTTGGACTCGTCTGTTTTTTTTCTCCATGCCAAAGATACTTATGAATTGTTCAATGAATATCTATCTGTTGGATGGATGAATTCATTCTGGGACTGAATGTATGAATAAATGTAATACTTGCTCTCAGGAGCAGTCTCATCTTAGAGGGGGTCACAAAAATTCGAATGGAATAATTGTAGCCCTGGAACAACCTCCTTGATGAAGATATGCTGGAAAATATCCTCACAAGCCCTCAGATTACACCACCTAGATTAGAGGACTACCTCTTCTGCTCTCACTTTGCAGGTAAAAAGGCATGCACCACCGGGCGCAGTGGCTCACGCCTGTAATCCCAACACTTTGGGAGGCCAAGGCAGGCGGATCACGAGGTCAGAAGATCGAGACCATCCTGGCTAACACGGTGAAACCTCGTCTCTACTTAAAATACAAAAAATTAGCCGGGCGTGGTGGCGGGCGCCTGTAGTCCCAGCTAGTCGGGAAGCTGAGGCAGGAGAATGGCGTGAAACCAGGAGGCGGAGCTTGCAGTGAGCCGAGATCGCGGCACTGCACTCCAGCCTGGGCAACAGAGTGAGACTCCGTCTCAAAAAAAAAAAAAAAAAAAAAAAAAAGGCATGCACCAGAATGTTGTGGAAACATAATCAAGAGTGGATGGCAGCCTGGGCACAGTGACTCACACCTGTAATCCCAGCACTTTGGAAGGCTAAAGTGGGAGGATTGCTTGAGGCCAGTAGTTTGTGACCAGCTTGGGCAACATAGCAAGACTTTGTCTCCACAAAAATAAAATAAAAAATTAGCAGGGAGACCAGATGCAGTGGCTCATGCCTGTAATCCCAACACTTATGGGAGGCTGAGGCGGGTGGATCACGAGGTCAGGAGTTCAAGACCAGTCTGGCCAACATAGTGAAACCCTGTCTCTACCAAAAATACACAAAAAATTAGCCAGGTGTGGTGGTGTGCGCCTGTAATCCCAGATACTCAGGAGGCTAAGGCAGGAGAATCGCATGAACCTGGGAGGCGGAGGTTGCAGTGAGCCAAGATCATGCCACTGCACTCCAGCCTGGGCGACAGAATGAGACTCTGTCTAAAAAAAAAATAAAAAATAAAATAAAATTAGCAGGATGTGGTGGTGTGTGCCTGTAGTGTCAGCTACTCTGGAGGCTAAGTAAGGGGGATTGAATGAGCCCAGGAGGTAGAGGCTACAGTGAGCTCTGATTGTGCCACTGCACTCCAGCCTGAGTGACACAGTGAGACTCTTTCTTTCTTTATCTTTCTTTCTTCCCTCCCTCCCTCTCTGCTTTCCTTCCTTCTTCCCTTCCCTTCCTTCCTTCCTCCCTCCCTCCCTTTCTTTCTTTCATTCTTTCTTCTTTTCTTTCTTCTCTTTTTTCTGGGTCTCACTCTGTCACCCAGGCTGGAGTACAGTGGTGCGATCTTGGCTCACTGCAACCTCCACCTCCCAGGCTCAAGTAATTATCCTGCCTCAGCTTCCTGAGTAGCTGGGACTACAAGCATGCGCCACCACGCCCAGCTGATTTTTGTATTTTCAGTAGAGACGAGATTTTGTCATGTTGGCCAGGCTGGTTTCAAACTCTTGGCCTGAAGTGATCCACCCGTCTCAGTCTCCCAAAGTGCTGGGATTACAGGCGTGAGCCACTGCGCCCAGCTTGTCTGTCTCTAAAAACAAAAACAGAAAGCAAAAAAGAGAGTAGATGGCAGGTTGGAGGAGGGACACTTTTGCACTTTGGCCAGGTTCTCAGGCAGACATAGGTAGAAATGTTCATGGGAAACAGGAACAAGAGCAGACAGCAGCCTGACACCCACTGAACACAGGGCAGCCAGCATAGAGGGGAAGGGGCTACCTTCCTGCATACATGAAACCCATCCCTGAAAATGACTTCCGAGGCAGCTCTCTGGGCAACACTGTCTTGTTCCACACACACAAAAACTTGTGTCTTGTTCCACACACACAAAAACTTGTGTCTTGTTCCACACACACAAAAACTTGTGTCTTGTTCCACACACACAAAAAGGTCTCAGGTGGACATTTGGACATTGTCTTTGGGAGAGTGACTTAGGTTTGTTTGTGTTCTCCCCATTCCTCTGCCTTCTCCTGACTAGACATCAGACTGAAGTTTGGCCCTTGTACATACTTCTCCCTGATGGGTTATTAATACTAACCTTTGCTTGCACCATGAACTTTAATGACATGCCCAAGGTCAGCCAGCTTGCCAGACTGGCACTAAAACCCACCTCATTTTATGGCCAAGAGATATGGCCAGGGACGGTGGCTTCATATCTGACATCCCAGCCTTCTAGGAGGCCAAGGTGGGAGGATTGCTTGAGTCCAGGAGTTCGAGACCAGTCTGGGCAACATAGTGAGACCCTGTCTATAATTACAAAAAAAAATTTGTTTTTAAAAAGAGAGATGTATATAGACTTTAACCCAAAACTATGATATAATCTTGTTGAGAATACAAACTCTGCTTCATGCTTCCTATGAATACGTGCCCTAAAGAATATATAGAGTATCCTGTAAGTAGCATGTCTTTGATATATACTTATCACAATAAATAAAACTTTAATGTCCCAGAGAGTGCTACAAGCTGGGGCAGGCCTAGAAGCTGAACAGCAAGCAGGAGGACAAGAGAACCACAGCAGTGCAAAGTAGAAGACATTTTTAAGTAATACACTACACGTTACAGCAATACACAGAGCAGCCAGGTGAGAAATTATGAGGATCTAGGTGGATGGGTCAGTTTTCTACAAATGCCAGAATAAAATCGCATAGACTGGGCAGCCTAAACAACAGACTATTTATTTTCCCACACCCCTGGAGGCTGGAAGTTCAAAATTAAGGTGTGGACAGGGCTGGTTCCTCCTGAAGCCTCTCTCCTTGGCTTGTAGATGCTGTCTTCTCCCTGTGTCCTCATGTGGTTGTCCCTCTGTGTGTGTCTATGTCCTCATCTCCTCTTCTTTTGAGATGTCTTAGTTCATTTCAGGCTGCTATCACAGAATACCATAGACCGGGCAGCTTATAAACAACAGACATTTACTCTCCCACAGTCCTGAAGGCTGAAAGTCCAAGATCAAGGTGTGGGCAGGGCTGGTTCCTCCTGAGGCCCCTCTCCTGGGCTTGTAGATGCCATCTTCTCCCTGTGTCCTCACCAGGTCGTCCCTCTCTATGTGTCTGTGTCCTCATCTTATAAGGACACCAGTCCTATTGGATCAGGGCCCTCGCTAATGGCTTCATTTTACCTTCATTACCCCTTTAAAGACCCTAACTCCAAATACAGTCACATTCTGAGCAACTGGGGGTTAGGACTTCAACATCTGAATTTGCAGGGAAGACAGAATATAGCCTATAACAGGAGACGTTTTGGAATGCTGTTGGCTGTTTGATCTTAATGAAGGATTACATTTGACTACAAGTCCAAACACTAGAGATAGCCCAGAAGGGTTGCAGCCATAACAAAGGTAATAAAGAACCACCTTCCCCATGATCTCCATGTGGTCCTTGCCCCCTGATGGTCCTGGACTGCTCAGACGGCAAGCACACTTGATCAAAATCCCAATTAGCACTGTTACTTCTAAGAGCTTAAAAACAACAGCATCACATTTCAACTAGCCCTTCTGCCAGGGTGCATGTGCTACGATCACATACTCTAAGGGACGGACATCAAACATGGAGCACGTCCTCTCCGGGAAGCTGCAGGAAAGAGGGTTTAAAACACTCAAATGAAATGGAGCAAGCTGCAGTGACCATTAAGGACACGCTGAGCGCAGAAAACTCTACAAAGATGAAAGAAGAAAGAGGAACTAAACCAACACTAGTCCTTGGTAAATTACATGAACCTTGTTTCTTGGCATCTTTTGATTACACTCAGGCTGATGCCTCTGTGGTCCTGCATCAGGTTGATGCCCCTGAAGCCCAAGCTGTCACTCCCAGCTCTGCTCTTAATGCAGGACCAACAATTTTTGTTTTCTTCTGTAAATGACCAGATAGTGGATATTTTAGGCAGGGATGGCTTCATGGGTGAGCAAACTGCAGTCACACAGGGCCCCACATTTAGAAGGGGCCCAACCTTGGTTTAATGCTTTGCCATCTCTGTCTTCAGATTCTTAATTTTTCAAAGGGGCCTTGCATTCTCATTTTTCATTGGGTTCTGGATATAACACCACAGGTCCTGGTTTGCCTCTTCGCAGGCCAGGCAGTTTCCGTTGAAATTATTTGACTCTGCCGGAGTAGTGCAAAATCAGCCCTAGACCATAAGAAAATGAGTAAGTGTGGCTGTGCTCCAATAACATTTCATGTGGGATGCTGTCATGGGTTGGACTGTGTTCCCCCCAAAATTGATATGTTGGACCCCCAGTACCCTGGAATGTGACCTTATCTAGAAATAGAGTCTTTGCAAATGTAGTTGCTTAAGATGAGGTGTTTAGGGTGGGCCCTCACCCAATGACTGGTCTCCTTATAACAAGGAAAAATTTGTACATAGACAGAGACATATAAAGGGAAAAAGATGTGGAGAAGGCCAGGCGCCGTGGCTCACCTGAGGTCAGAAGGTCAAGACCGGTCTGGCCAACATGATGAAACCCCATCTCTACTAAAAAAAATACAAAAATTAGTCAGGCGTGGTGGCAGGCGCCTGTAATTTCAGCTACTCAGGAGGGTGAGGCAGGAGCATCGCTTGAACCTGGGAGGCAGAGGTTGTGGTGAGCCAAGATTGTGCCCAGCCTGGGCAACAAGTGTGAAACTCTGTCTCAAAATAAAATAAAATAAAATAAAGATGTGGAGACATAGGAAGAACATCTACAAGCCAAGAAGAGAAGCCTGGAACTCATCCCTCCCTCATAGCCGTCTCAGAAGGAACCAACCCCGCTGACACCCTGGTTCACACTTCCAGTCTCCAAAATTGTGAGACAATTAATTTCTGTCGTTTAAGCAAAGCTGTTTGTGATACTTTATCACAGCAGCCTGAGAAAACTGATAAGAGATACGGAAATTTAAGTTGCATATAATTTTCATGTGTCAAAAAACGTTCTGTTTCATTGGATTTTTTTTTCGTCATTTTAAAATGCAAAACCCATTCTTAGCTCATGAGCCATATAAAAATAGGTAGCAGGGCAGATTTGGGCTGCTGGCAGTTTCCTGACTCCTACTGAAACTGTGCCCCAAGGAGTTAAAGAAACCAATGACTAACAGAAATTCTTGAGTTTGCAGGATGGCAGATAAGAAAAGAAACAACCTGCTGAAATGCTGAAACTCCCTATGCTTGTAAGATAACAAAACTGGCTGAAATCAGTTGGAACCAATAGAGCCAACTGGAGCCTGGCCAGAACAAAGCTTGCTGGCATCATGGCCCGAATTTCCATCTTGTGTTTCCTACTAACTCCCCCTGAATGTGATCCATGAGGTACTGTGAAGAGGTAACTGTGCCTGCCCAAAGACTTTCCACACCTTCACTGTCCTTCCACCAATCACCCACTAATCCTAGGATCTACCTTTTCTAATACAATTATTACATTACATGGAATCAACCCAATGCCCATCAATGATAAACCAGATAAAGAAAATGTAGTACAAATGCACCATAGAATACTATGTAGCCATAAAAAGAGATCATGTCCTTTGCAGGACATGGATGGAGCTGGGAGCCTCAGCAAACAAACACAGGAGCAGAAAACCAAACCCCACTTATAAGTGACAGCTGAACAATGAGAACACATGGACACAGGGAGGGGACACACACTGGGGCCTGTCAAGGGGACGGGGGAAGGGAGAACATCAGGATAAATAGCTAATGCATAGGTGATGGGTTGATAGGTGTGACAAACCACCATGGCACACGTTTACCTATGTAACAAACCTGCACGTCCTGCACATGTATCCCGGAACATAAAATAAAGTAAATGTTTTTTTTGGTTTTGTTTTTGTTTTTTTGAGACGGAGTCTCATTCTGTCGCCCAGGCTGGAGTGCAGTGGTGCGATCTCGGCTCACTGTGAGCTTCGCCTCCCGGGTTCACGCTATTCTCCTGCCTCAGCCTCCAGGGTAGCTGGGACTACAGGCATCCGCCACCAAGTCCAGCTAATTTTTTTGCACTTTTTTGGTAGAGACAGGGTTTCACTGTATTAGCCAGGATGGTCTCGATCTCCTGACCGCATGATCCACCCTCCTCGGCCTCCCAAAGTGCTGGGATTACAGGCGTGAGGCACCGCGCCCGGCCTGGGATTTTTTTTTTTTTTAATATGGTACTTTGTAGCCTCTGCGACAGCAATACAGAAATTCCAGTCACTACAAAATAAACTTATGCGTGCATACACACTCACACACACACCCCTTTACCTTTTCAGTTGGGCCTCTTCCATAAACAAATTCGCCCTCCCTTGATGAACTTGATTTGCAAGCCTAAAACCAAATAAGGTGCAAGTTAAGAGGAGAGCCTGCTGACACAAGGGTATCTAGTGGTCTCTGCAGATAGGTTTCTCCTCCTGGTAAAATCTCAGCAGGCACAGAGGGCAACAAAGAAGGCCAGCCATGGCGGTGTCTCTGTCTCCGTCACAGGCTCTTCTGCATTCTTTCTCCAGCACCGTTTCTCTTTTTGAAGAATTCAATGTTTACGGTTTTGGGGCACATTTTCACAGGTCTGCAGAAGCAGATGTTTTTATGTACATCGTCTCCCCCAGGGCTCTCTTGTGAACACTGTATAAGCAGGCACACAAAATGATGAACAAAGTGTCCCCGGGACCCCTCTGAGATAGAGCTGATCCCAGGCATGAGCAAGAGAACCACAAGACAAGCCTGAAACATCCCATCATGCTGCAAAGACGGGATGTGCTCCCAAAATGACAGGCACGCATCCAACACATGCAGCAGTGTGCTTCAAAATTCCCCACAAGTCAAACCTGTGACAAACTGGATATCAAAACAAATAATGGCGGGAATGGATTCCAACCCATTTGAACACTTCAGAACCCATGAATCCATAGTGACAACACACACATAAGAAGATAAAGCTCTGCCTTAAAACAGAGTGCAAATTACTAAATGCATAAAGAAAGTGCCTGGCAGTGCCCAAGCTGACCTGTCACAGAGTTGTACTTCGGAGGTGAGATATTGCACTCCCTAACTCAGTCACTAGTCAAAAGGTCTTGTTAATACGAAAGACTTTTCTAATCTTGGAAAAAAATAGTGGAATGTAATACTGTCCAATGCTAATAGCTGGGTGGTAGATATATGGGCAACATTTTTCCCCTCCAACTATTTCCATTCTTTACATATTTTGAATGGGTGTGTATTGCCTTTCTCATGCTCGTAAAGACAATTGTTGAACTCTAAAACATCAAAGTATTTCATTATTAAGACTACTCAATATGGATATAAATATTGCAGGTGCTGAGATGTTGGGGACCCAATTCACTGAAATATTTTTTTAATTCTCCTTTTATATAAGTTACTAGTATTGGAAAATGAAACAATCAGTTAAGTTGACCTTCCATAACTTAAAAAAGATAATGGTGGCAATATCCACCATGATTATTATAGCAAAGCAAATTACTTTGGATGATATTCTTTAACATTTAAAACGCTGGCCTTTCTTTACTCCAAGTCTTCCATGCCCTATTTTTTAAAAAGAAAGAGAAGAGAAAGACCAGACTTGGTGGCTAACAGCTATGATGCTTGAACTTTGGGAGGCTGAGGCAGGAGGACTGCTTGACCCCCGGGGTTCAAGACCAGCCTGGGCGATATAGCAAGATCCTGTCTCTTCCAAAAAAAAAATTAATTAGCTGGACATGGTGGCATGCACCTGTATTCCCAAGGCTGAGGCAGGAGGATCGCTTGAGGCCAGGAGTTCAAAGCTGCAGTGAGCTATGATCACGCCACTGGACTCTAGCCCAGGTGACAGAGCAACAACCTGTCTCTAAAAACAAATATGATACTAATAAAAGAAAAGAAAAAAAATCCCAAATTTTAACCTTATTATATAATCTTTGATGTATATTTACCAGTATGAAGAGTCCCCTTGGTTGTATTTAACAAATTCTAAAGAATAACATGGTTATAGGGAAAATAGAAGAAATAGAAAGAGGTTAAAAATGTTTACATTTTCACTATTAGCAATTCAACAATTCCCCAACCAGTATTAGATTATTTTCCCTATATCATAAATGTTATAATAAAAAATGAATAAGGTTCCTGGAGCCTGAGAGAAAATGTATACATATACACACACAATGGAGTCATAAAATCTGCAAAATTGTGTTTTCCTGTTGTAACTTTCAACGTGTTGAAGCATCTTCATAGTTGGTTACAATGAACATTGAAAAATCTAAATTGATACATCCCCACAGTCACAAAATGGTATCTCGACACAGGGATGACCTTCAGAGGAAAAATGCTCCACATTCCCCACATGCCCAAGAAGCAAAAATGGACAGATTGTTTTTGTACTAAATGAAACTGTGGCATCCATCCAAAATATGGAGATTGACATCGGCGCTGATAAGTCCCCTTCAACTTTCCACTTCCTCCTTGTCTCCAGGCTTCTTCATAACTGGAAATTTTGACTCTCACACAACTCACTTCACCTTGTGTGCCCCAAGATGAGGTTGAGGGGGGCCCAGACAACATCACCCCAAGATGGGAAACTGCCCCAAACAAATACACCAAATATTAGCAGTGGGAATAGCCAGGGAGAAAATATACCCTGCTCTAGGCTAATTTGACTATGAAAAAGTTCCATTTTCAGGCCAGCCATTACCCACGGCTTGGGCTGAATGGTGCAGAACTCCATAGGTGTTAGAAATTAGAAACTCTATCCTCCTGATGCTTTCACCCAAGGCTGTCCCATTAGGTGCTCGGAGCTGCTGAAATTTTTCCTTAAAATTCTAGCACCCCAACATTCTAGTCTAAAAAGTGGAGGAAATGAGTTTACACTGGCTTGACTGGAGATTCAAGCCTTCCTGTATTGGACAAATGAAATGCTTCTCTAATTTCCATCAAGTTTTTTTTTGGGGGGGGGAATGGGAGTGGGGAGTTGGTTGGTTGTTTTGTTTTCTTGAGACAGAGTCTTGCTATGTTGGCCAGCATGGACTCAAACTCCTAGACTTAAGCAACTCTCCTGCTTCAGCCTCCAGAGTACCTGGGATTAAAGGTGTGCACCACTGTAAGAGCTTCATTCAAGTTTTAGAACTTCATCCTTAATTTTAGACAAAAACAGAGGAAGCCATCTCATCAAATCACTTCACACTTTAAATAGAAAAGCAGAGTTCCAGAGAATGAAAACGACAGTGGGCTGGGGCTTGCACAGTGGGCAGGAGACAAAGTGTTGACTGTAACGTGGGTCACACACCCTTTGTCCATTTCAGACCCAGATCATCAGCCATATGGGGGTTGCTTCTTAGAAGGAGTAAGGTAAGGTAGAGTGAGGTAAGGGATTTAGTAAGAGAGTAAGGTAAGGGATTTTAGTGGCCCAATACTAGAAAGGAGCAGTGTATTTTTAGAAGGCATTCTCCCAAATCCTGCCTGGCCAGAAAGGGGAAGAGTATAGCTGTGGAGGATTAGGGGAGTAGGGGAGCTCAGAGCATGAATTGTGGAGCCAGATGGGCTGGATTAGAATCTTGTCACTCCTGCATTCCCCACGTGTATAATAAGAAAAGAAGAATAACTATTTGGTAGAAGCGCAATGAGGTCTGAATGACTGCAAAATGCTGACGAGTGTCAAGTGTCAGGCGCATTTATGGTCTTTTTTAAATTTTTTTTTTATTTACATAGGTTATTGGGGAACAGGTGGCATTTGGTTACATGAGTAAGTTCTTTAGTGGTGATTTGTGAGATTTTGGTGCACCCATCACCCGAGCAGTATACACTGAACCCAATTTGTAGCCTTTTATCCCTCACCCGCTTCTCACCCTTTCCCCGAGTCCACACAGTCCATTATGTCATTATTATTCCTTTGCATCCTCATAGCTTAGCTCCCACTTAGGAGTGAGAATATACGATGTTTAGTTTTCCATTCCTGAGCTACCTCACTTAGAATAATAGTTTCCAATCTCATCCAGATTGCTGCAAATGCCATTAATGCATTCCTTTTTATGGCTGAATAGTAGTCCATCATTCATATATATATATATATAAATAAAAATAACAATTTATCCACTCATTGATTGATGATCATTTGGGTTGATTCCACATTTCTGCAATTGTGAACTGAGGCACACATAAGGTCTACTAAGTTAAAACAATAGCAATGAAAACCTCCACGTCTATAGTACCAGAATTGGGATTATCAACAAAGGTGCAAGGTGCCAACTTCCAGAAAACCACCGACCCAATTGAGGCAAATCAACCTGTGGGAGCCGTTAACCTTCCACTGTTCTAGCCACAATCCATCGTTTGATTGATCAACTTTGAGTCAAAAGGTTTGGGATGAGAAAGGGGAGTCACAGTATCAAAAGTCTCCAGAGCCTGGTAGGAGTTCTGACTCACTCTCCTTTTCATCTTCCTCCTTGCTTATCTGCAGCTGTTCTCTGCCACCTGACAGCCTTTTGCCCAGGAGGTCAGAGAAGGCAAAGCTGTCTCTCAGTAATTGGAGATGTCTGGCTCTGTGTGTGGGAAGTTGAAGGGACACTTGGTGGTGCCTTCCTCCCTCAAAGCGTCACAGCAAGTCCTTTCATTGCGGCTAAGCGGAAATAGCCAAAAGAGAAAGGGAAAAAAATCATCTCTTATGAAGACAACAAGAAGACCAGGGGTGTGGAATGGGAGAAGGATGACCAGGCATAGCGCACGGTATTTCTAGGACTAGGAAATTATGGTATAAGATACTGTAAAGGTGGATGCATGACTTTATGGGTTTGTCAAACACCACAGCATATACAACAGCAAGAGTAAACCCCAATGTAAACTATGGATTATAGTTAATAGTAATGTATTGCTATTAATCCATCAGTTGTAACAAATGTATCACACTAATGCAAGAAAACAGTAGGGGAAATACCAGGGAGGAGGAAGGCAGGATATGGGAACTCTTTATTTTCCACTCCAAATCATCATATGGCTGATGATATTCAGCATCCAATAGACCTCACAGGGTCTGAAATGGAATGCCTTATCAGGCCCAAAACCGCTAAAAAAAAAAGATAGCCTATTATTTTCTAAATCCCAGATTGCTTAATATTCTTATATACATGATTAATAACATACCTACTATTATGTATGTACATCATACTATAGGTAATTTCATGTGTAATATTTAACTAAGGATGATACCTCTGAGAATTTATCACTTAAGTACAAAGGCTGTGTGTTGAAATTAACAGTCCTTCAAAGAAGGTGGATGGGTAGGGATGATGTGGTAGATGAGAAAGAAAGCACAATTTAGAATCCTATATAGAAGTTTTCTGAAAAACAGACACACAGAACCGATTGTTTTAATTATCTTACCGTCATTTGCATAGGGTAAACACACCAGTCTGCATATACTATTAAGTAACTTTCATCCAAGTACAGCTGACATAAAGGTAGCTTGCCCAATAGATAAACAATGAGAAAAAAGTAGAGAAAACATTTACTATCTTTTTTATTCATAAATTCTAACCCTCCCCCACAAAATGTGTTGGAACTATGTGATTACTTCCATTCAAAGTATGCTTGTTCTGTTTGTAAATCTGTGGAGTAAAAAAATAAATAAATAAATGAAATTCAGGAGTGGTTCCCCATCATCAGCATCTGGGCTCATCATTTCCTTCTTCCCCGGAGTTTATAAAGTATCTATCAGCATAGCGCCTAAGATGTACTAGAACATTTACAGAAATCATGATTTCTTTATGTTTTCGAAGCCTCATGAAACTGCAAGGTAAAGTTTTGTTTTTCTAATCATTATTTTGGAGAAGAAAAGGGCAGGGAGATAATGGTGATGGATGCAGCCGAGAGTTGGGATTGGAAGTGGCGTTGGCCTCATTCCTCAGCCTCTGATTCCAATTGGCTGTACCACCTAACATCCATCATGTCGCCTTCTCACTGAGGCCAACATTTCAGAAAATGCCAGTCCTCATCTCTCCAACCACGCTTGCTAAATTACCGTTGAGGGAAGCAACTACAAATATTCCTAGGGCCAAACCCTGGAAGAATCCCAGCAATGCACAGAAATATTGAACTTACACAAGAATTTTCCTAGATGGCCATAATAAATACCATGCAATTCTGGACAACTCGAATTTTACATCTCTAGTCCTGTTTCTGGGCCAGAGACTTCAGATGTCCACCTGTCTGTTTAGTAGCTCCCCTTGATATAATCTCACAGGCTTAAACTTACTTTGCCCAAAATGAATTTTAATGGGGCTTCCCGTTTTCACACAATGAAAAGCCCGGCTGCTCCTCCTCCAGTCGCCTTCACCTAAGTAACTGGCCTTTCTCCCCACTCTCCTAAGAAACTGGCATCAGAACGGATGTTTCCATCTCCCTCACTTCTCGTATCCAACCTTGGCCAATTTTGCCTCCCGTCTCCCGAAATCCATCCACCTCACCCCGCCTTCACTGTAACCTCACCTGAGTGAGCTACCCACCTCTTCTGCCTAAATTAGTGTGTTTGTTTCGGAACCAGACTCCCGCTTTCCATTCTCAGCCTTCTCCATCGTTCCCCAAAATATCTTGCGTCAAATCATTCCCCTACTTATAGCCTCTGTGGCTTCCATCACTGCACTTTATACAGAATATAAAAGACTTGATCCTCTAAGGCCCTATCGCCGGGTGTCTTGTCATGATATAGCAGCTTCTTAAACTTCTCTAAAGTTACCAAATAATTTTCCACCTCAGTGCCATTACACCTGCTCTTCTCTTTACCTAGAAAACCCTACTCTTCAAAAGTTCATATCCTCAGAGAACTTTTGCAATAATTCATATCTATCTTTCTTAGCATAGTACCCTATTTTCTCAAAATCATGTAATACCATGAGTATTAACTGAGCAAATGCTGCCTTCCTTACTTTCTTAAGACCTTCTGTGTTTAGTGTACTAATTCTGCTCCATGAAGGCAGGATCTATATCTGTATGAGTAGCACCTTGCAATCTTTTGTCAAATAAATCAACATTTATACATAACTTATATGATAATGCTGCATATTATGTGTGAGTGTATATATATATTTATTTATTTATTTATTATTTATGGTCCTGTATACTACATTATATATATATATACTCTATACAGTATATACTGCATAGTATATATATGCACCATATACATGGCATACTGTAGTACAGTATATATACAAGACCAGTATACGAGTATACAAGATCATAAGTGAAAAAATTCCAATGACAGGAATTAATTTGCTTTCTTTTTTAACTTTTAAAAAATTATTATTTAATTGGCAAATAAAAACTGTATATAATTATTGTGCATAACATGCTTTAAAATATGTATACATTGTGGAATAGTTAACTCAAGGTAGTTAACGTATGCATTACTTCACATATTGATTTTTTTGTGGTGAGAACACTCAAGATCTACTCTTTCAGCGATTTTCCAGAATACGATACATTATTAGCTGTAGCCACCATGTTGTACAATAGATTTCTTGAACTTACTCCTCCTAACTGAAATTTTGTATCCTTTGACCAACATGTCCCCAGACTACCCCCTTCCCAAGTTTCTTAAATTGCATTCAAAAATCTCTCCCTGGAAGAAATCACAGTAGTAGACTGATGTCTGGCTTTACATACACACAGGTGCACACACACGCACACCCCAGTCATGTTTACAACACCCCACTCCTCTGAGGTCAGACTGAGGTAAAACTGGAGCCCACTCTGCATGCAATGGGAGCTTGCAAACCCACCTTTATGGCAGGGAGCATCAGGCCCTCAGTGGCCCCTGCATGTGAACTGCCTCCATGGCCTGATGCTGAGGACACCCTGCTGGTAATGCAGAGAGCTGTGCATATAAATCCCTAATCTGCCCGTCCAGTACCCTCTGAATTGGCTTGAAGCAGTGGGAAGTCGAACCACACAAGAGAGTTTCCTTGTCAAGTGACCGGAGGTCAGTATTATTATCTCTGTCAGCGGCCAGGGGTGCACCGGTTCCCAGCGTGTGAGTCTTTCATTGCTAACAAGCTCCACTGCATTTGAGAGAGCCCCCAGGATAGGAGAGCAGGGAGGCTTATCTCCTGTTCCCTGGATGAGGTATTGAGAAAGAGACACCCTCCGCACTCTGCACCTCACTGACCAATGAAGGGACTCACAAATCTGTTAATTTATCAACTGGGGTGTTCGACCTGAACACTAGTGATATCCTGATTGTAACAGGAAATCTCATCAATTACAGGATGTCTGATCTCACAGGGCAGGAGACCATAACTGTTACTTGTATTCTTTCAGGGAGCAAAAAACAAGAGTGAAAGAAAGCATTAACAATTGAGAAAGCATTTCCTTCATTTCTCCAGGAAAATAATAGAAGCAATAAGGAAATTAAAACTTTATCCAAGTAGCATGTAACTAAATAAATGCCATCTAATATTAGGCATCATCAATGTACTTTCAACTTTATGTCCGCACATCATAGTATAAAAGAGAACTGTAACAAAAGACAACTAAGTTTTACACTGAAATCATTTGTTATATCAGATGTTTTTAAATATAAACATATGAAGGTGATATAACAGGATATTAAGATGAAACCTGTATTTTAACATTGTTACTGTGTCACCATAAATTTACCTTTTGGCATTATTTTGGTAAACAGTACTCAATGTACTCAACAGTACTCAATGCTTCATGCACGGCAAACAACAACTAATTTAACATAGTTTTTAAATTGGCAGGCCAACCTAAAATTTCGCTATTTTCTCTGCTTACTGATGTCATCTAGAATGATGCTTTTGTTGTTCTTTTCCACAGACTTACAAGCAATTTTATGCAACATGACGCTGCTTCCAAAGCATCCAGAACTATGGAACTTGGCAGGTTGACCAGTTTCTGCTCACCCCAACTACAATCTTCATGGAAAAGGAAAGCCTGTGTCAGACAGGACTGGAGAGTTTTTCCAAATGCCCTCAAAAAAATGTACCCTGGCTTGAACAAGAGAGCCAGAACAGCCTGGTGGGATGTCAGCCTTCTAGATTCAGCATGACATGGGCAGCAGTGCAGTTCTGAAGAACTCCCCTGCAACACACACAGCTCCTGATTTCAATCTGTGCTCACTGGTTTGGATTTTGAGAGTTTTGAGAAACGAATTGTGCATCCTGTTATGCCTTGAAACTTTAACTCAACTCATATTTTTAAGTGGTCACGTTAGGTAAGTATCCCCTCATCAGAACAGAGACAATGCTTGATTCATTTTCCAGGTTGAGTTGTGGTTAACATGTGAGTGGGATGGAACCACCATAGGTACAGATGCTTAGAGAACAGTAACAGCAGAGAAGGGACAGAGAGAGTGAAGGTGGCTGTATTGTCTTCACACCTTTGCAGGCAGGGCAGCTTCAGCAAGAAGTAATTTACCACCCACACTAAGCTCTTTATCCCAGATTTGCTTTACTGTCTCTCTCTAACCAAGGTGTCAAACACTCACTCTGTCATCATGTTCCAAATGGCACTAGTAGAGGAAACTTCCCCAGCTCCCAAGAAGGGCCTTATAAACCAAATGAAAGAACCTTTTGGCTTCTTTCTTTATAATGAGAAACTCATTAGCTGGCATTTTTTTTTTTTTTTTACATAGAAATAATCTGGGACTCCTTTCACTTTTATGTGATAGAAAGATACACGGCAGAATCAACATACAAATCTGCTATAAAGAGTGCAGAAAGCACTTCCTCAAAGCCTCAACTAACTTTTCCCCAAAAAATTATGCTTGATAAACTCATGTTTTTTTAGAAATGGGTAAAAAAAATCTACTTAGTCTGTTTTGCTGTTTATGTTAGCGATTCTGTGATCCAGTGAATTCAGACTTATAAAATCAACAAGTTTCACAAACAGAATAAGAATCAGTCCTTAAAATAACAAATGCTACCCGTTGAGTGATGTGATTACTTTACCATCTCTTTAAGGCAGGGGTGTCCAATCTTTTGGCTTTCCTGGGCCACACTGGAAGAAGAAGAATTGTCTTTGGCCACACATAAGATAGACTAACACTAATCACAGCTGATGAGCTTAAAAAAAAATTTGCAAAATAATCTCACAGTGTTTTAAGAAAGTTTACAAATTTGTGTTGGGCCGCATTCAAAGCCATCCTGGGCCCCATGCGGCCTGAGGGCCGTAGGTTGGACACGCTTGCTTTAAGATCTTAGGGAAACGGAAGGTTAAAATGATAAGCATGGAACTGAAAACTTCATAATAAAATGCACATGTCCCATTCATGTGAAATTCGTAATTCACACATGTAACTCCCTGACTCACCCCTAAAATGTGGGGGACCCCAGGAACCACACAGAAGCTCCAAATGGATTTTCTCAAGCTAACTGTAATGTATAAATATATATTTTACCTCCCAACCAGGTCATCTCTGCCCTGCCTTCTGCCCTGTCTTCTTTCCATGCAATCAACTTCATCTAGTGTAACAGCAAATCCTCATTTCCACAGCCCGCTTTTGGTGGGAGAGTCATTTTTCCCAAATATGATCGAAAATGCATTATGTGAGCCAGTGAAGGAAGTCCAGAAATAGGGTCTAGCTCGTCTGGGCTTCTGTACATCCTATACAAGAAATGAACTTTGCAAAATCCCAAAGCTGTGAATTTGGCACCTCTCAACTAGCACAAATTTCCTTTCAAACGTTAAGAAGAGAACGAGAAAAAGAGACTCCAAAGTATTTTGTAACATAATGTATTCCACATTTCCATAGGCATCATTTTTAGGCCAAAACATATGGTAATACATAAACTGATCATATGTTGCCTGCCATGCTCAGCAGAGAAAGGCAGCATCTCAAAGGATTTCCTCAAATCCTTTATTCTAAGAAAGGCATGGAAACCGTTTCATCAGAAATCATTCCCTCCGTGGCAGTGTGCAAAGACAGTCCACCCAGATGCATAATAAAGCCTCAGGAAATAATGACAACAGCAGCCTCTATTGCAAGTGGAGCTGAAAATAGCGGTGGGTCTTAACCACTGATGCAATGCAATCATCGAGATACTTAAATATAAGAAGCCCATTTCATGGGTCTCTGAAGCTTAATGCTTCTATCTCAACAATCCAGTGTAGAAATTGTTATGAGGGGTCTCTCTTTGGGTGCCTTAATTTATATTTCTTTTTTTTTTCAATTTTTATTTTTATTCTAAGTTCCAGGGTACGTGTGCAGGATGTGCAGGTTTGTTACATAGGTAAATGTGTACCATGGTGATTTGCTGCACCTATCGACGCATCACCTAGGTATTAAGCCCAGCATGCATTACCTATTCATCTGGATGCTCTCCCTCCCCCTATCCCACTCCCTGACAGGCCCTAATGTGTGTTATTCCCTTCCCAGTGTCCACGTGTTCTCATCATTCAGCTCCCACTAATGAGTGAGAACATGAGGTGTTTGGTTTTCTGTTCCTGCATTAGTTTGCTGAGGATAATGGCTTCCAGTTCCATTCATGTCCCTGCAAAGGACATGATCTTTTTCTTTTTTATGGCTGCATAGTATTCCATAATATACACGTACATTTTCTTTATCTAGTCTATCATATATTTTTTACTTCTGTAAGCAAAATTTCATTTTGACTGTTTCTCTTTTATCTAACCCAAATGGCCAATTAGCCACCTTTATTTTGTGAGGCCAGCAAAAAACTAAATTTTAGCATTGGGTTCCTATAGGTCTCGTTTAATATTATATACTTTGATTTTCTCTCCAAATTACCTCATTTGGCCAAGATAACATAACTAATGTGCAACTACTTAAGCCCATCCCTGAGCTTTCTTTTTAAAGTAGAAGCTAAAGGAAAACTAAGACACATGTATTATGTTATCTTTATTTGTATAAGCGAATCTGAGTAAAATGGTCTTCCCAAATGTGAAAAACAAAATGACTTGATACATTTCAAAAAAGGGCACATCATCTGTCAATAAGTCCTGTTGAAGTGTGAGGGGAAGGGAGTGAAGTTCTGCTTTTCTTTAATGAGATGTCCCCATAAAAATATGATCTGTGAATTTGTAAGGATCCCTAACTGTCACATAAAGACCTGGACTCCACCATGTAACACAGTCACGGTCTAGCCAGTTTTCCTTTTTAAATATATTCTTTTTTTTATTGCAAGGGTTCATCCTACACATTGTTATAACAGACAAATAAATCACCCCACTTTTCTCATCTGTAATACAGAGAGCTTCTCTGTTTTACAGTTTTGCAAAAATTAAATAAGGCAATTTATGACAAACCATTTGTGGATCGTGGAGTACCCCACAAACAGTTGAGTACTGTTACTAATAGTATGACTTCAGTGACAATCATAACTTCAGAAACTTAAGACAGAGTCTGTCTATGGCAAAGAAATCTAGAATCTTGTGGTGTCTCATTCAAAGAAATGTATTTTGTTTGTATTTTCATGAGAATGTATTTTCATGAGAATATCACTGCCCTGCTCCCAGTCCTCCTTAACTTTCCCTCTTACCTGCGACCTCGCTGCCTGATAGAACCAAATGTCAGCAGTGATAGTGAGGAATGCTCTAAGTTGGTGCTGCCCAATATTGCAGCTTCTAGCTACCTAGGACATTCAGCACGTGAAATGTGACGAGTGCAGTTTCTCACTCTTGCCACTGTTGACATATTGGGCCGATGGTTCCTTGTGAGGGTGGCTATTCTGTGCATGGTAACGCTACCATGCAGCATGTTGAGCTGTATCCCTGAGCCCCCCACTAGATACCAGTAGCACCTCTTCCCTGGTAGTGACAACTGAAAATGTCTCTAGACATTGCCAGATATTCCCTTGGGGACAAAATCACCTCTGGTTGAAAACCACTAGGCTACAGAGATGGAGAATTTTCACTGTATTCAATTTAAGTAAATGTAAACCTAAATAGCAAATGTGGCTGATGTCTACCATATTGAACAGAATTGCTTTAAAATTTACTGAGATTCAAAAGATAAATGCTCGAGGGATGGATATCCCCTTCTTCATGATGTGTTTATTTCACATTGCATGCCTGTATCAACATCTCATGTACCCCATAAATAGATACACCTACTGTGTACCCACACAAAGTTAAGGAAATAAAAATTTAAAAAGAAAATTTACTGAGATTATTTTTCAAAAACAGATACAACAGGTAAGAAATATGTTGGAAAGTTTAGATTACATATATATATATATATATATTTTTTTTCCCCTCTGAAAGAGCTAAGGATAAGTTAAACAATGTAAGCTTTCATTTTATTTACACATAATTATTGATGTGCTGTCTTTAACTCAGAGCAGTAAGAGAGCTCATAACCTAGCAAGGCATAAAAAGGTACAAAAGTAATAATAAAAAGGAGGAGGGGGAAACTACCACAGCGGTTTTATATCCATTCCTGCCACCCAGGGAGGGAATAATGAGATGAACAGATATCGATGGGTTGTAGGGTCCAGAACTAAATTAAAAAATTAACAGCCATAACCACCCCAGGCTGTTCCTGCTGGGCTCGCCATGCTCACCCCACCCAGGCAAGGTCTGGATTGTTCACAAGCAGCAGGAATGACCTGACCCACAAGCTCTCTACAGACCTGCGCTGATGGTTTCTCATTTCCCTCATTAGACACTGAGCCAAGGCAAAGGAACTTTTTAAAAAGTGTTTCCAAGGGTTCATCCTACATATTGAACAATTTAGTAACTATCACTTTCATTTGAGGAGTGAAAACAATTCCCTATCATAGTGGGGCAACTGTGTTAGGTTAGGGAATCCTGTAAGTTACTTAAAGTCCCAAAGTGAATCCAAGTTCAAATGGAATATTGTGTAAAACAAACAATATCCCTGAGAATTTCAAAGGACATTGAACACCAAATGCCTAGAGACTCCAATGTCTTCATTTCTGGTTCTACATGTGGGGAGACAATCTGAAAGAAATTGGGGAGACAATCTGAAAGAAACAATGTTCAGTATGATGAAAAAATTAAATTTTATATTTCCTTTCCAAATGCTTGGAGAGAGAATCTACTCAGTTTCTGATGCCAAGAACAGAAATTTAAAGTCTGAAGAAAGAACATGGGCTTGAAAAACAAAAAGTCCTGCCATGTAACCCCCAACTGATACGTTCTGGGAACCTTGTCCATTATTCCATCTGACCCTCAGTTTTCTACATTGTACAATGAGGAAAATGACAGCTACTTCCTTGGGTTATTGGGAGAACTCGAAAGGGCCCCTAGACCAACCGGTATATGTCGCCCATTTCACATTCTCTAAACTTCAATTCCCTTTACTGAGCATGGCCAATCTTGGTGTTCAAAGGCACAGGAAAGAATAAAAGCTTGCTCAGCCTTTTAAGGAGTTCACATGAGCCCCAAGAGTTGTAATCCACAGTCTCTTTTCCCAAGGAGACGCCAAACGATCTGGGGAGACAGACACATAAACAAGTTACCAAAACACTGGAGCAGATGAAAGAAGTCCATCATGGAAACACACACCACTTACTGTGAGAGCACCCGAACTCGCGGCTCAGATAATCCACAGAGACAGTGCTCCCCCAAGTGAACAACCACCCAAAGAGAGCAAAGTAAACAACTCTAATTACAAAACCCAAACTGTCAGGCATCTGGTAGGTTCAAGGGGCCTTTCCAATGGATAAACAGTTCTAAAATCATGGGTTCATATATGCAGTTATTCAACTCAAGAGACCAAGAGACTGAGGACAATATCGTCCCGCCAACCTTCAGTTCAACAATTCAGAGTGAAAATAATAATAATAATAATAATAATAAAATTAAAAATTGGTTGTAAGAGGTAAAGCATGCTAAGAGAAATAAGGCAGACACAAAAGGATAAATACCCTATGATTCCATTTGTATGAGGTTCTCAGAGTACTTGAATTCAGAGACAGAAATTAGAAAGATGATTGTGGAATGGGGGTATCAATTAATAATCATATTGATTTTCTTTACAAGAGTCCCTATAAGAAGGCATACTGAGATCCTTAGGCCTCCGGAGATACAGAGTCAAATGTTTCACACTTAATTATTTATGCTTATAATATTCACCTTTAGGGATTTTTTGCAAAAAAAAAAAAAACAGTCTTATCCTTCAAAAAGATTACTTCTACAGTCAAATTCATAAAAACAGAAAGTAGACTGGTGGTTGCCGGGGGCTGAGGGAGGGGGAAATGAGAAGTTGTTATTTCATGAGTATGGAGTTTTTAGTTTGATAAGATGAAAAAGTTCTGGAGATCTGTTGCACAACAATGTGAATATACTTAACACTACTTAACTATACACTCAGAAATGGCTCTCACGCCGGGCGCGGTGGCTCACCCGTTGCATTTCCAACTATGTCCCAGGTGATCTGAGGCTGCAGGATCCATAAACCACACTTTGAGTAGCAAGAGTCTAACCAACTAAATTGTGAATACTGAAGCTCAGTAATCCCAGCACTTTGGGAGGCCAAGGTGAGTGGATCACTTGAGGTCAGGAGTTCAAGACCAGCCTGGTTAACGTAGTGAAACCCGTCTCTACTAAAAATACAAAAATTAGCCAAGTGTGGTGGTGTGTGCCCATAATCCCAGCTACTCGGCAGGCTGAGGCAGGAGAAAGAATTGCTTGAACCCAAGAGGCGGAGGTTGCAGTGAGCCGAGATCGTGCCACTGCACTCCAGCCTGGCTGACAGAGTGAGACTCCATCTTAAAAAGAAAAAAAAAAAAAGGCTCTCGTGGTAAATTTTGAATTAATTCTTAAATTATTTATTTACTTATTTATTTATTTATTTTTAGAGAGAGGGTCTCACTTTGTCACCTAGCCTGGGCTGCAATGATGTGATCATAGCTCTCAGTGGTAAATTTTATGTTTCGTGTGTGTGTGTGGTTTTCTTTACCACAATAAAAAATAAAAATGTTACTTTTATAATAAAAGAAAAGCTGTTTATTAGAAAGAAGTAGTAGTCATAAAACGCTAACTTTCTTCAACATACTTCAATGACATTTCTTCAAATTAAATTTCCAAATAGACAACTGTAATAAAAATTTTGAAGCAGGAAGTTTTTGTTGGTGAGGAAACGTTTTAGAGTTGTCGATTAATGATAGCCCAGGAAGACATAAGGCAATCTAATCAATTGTGCTTATTTCTCCTATTTTAATACAACTTAAGTGACATGGAGGCACCTGCTCATTTCACCTTCCACACTGAGAACACTGCCCTCAGCTCATGTCCAGTAATCTCCTCCTTCCCGTCATTCTCTCACTCTAACACTGAGCACGAATCAACTCTCATACTATGTGATCAGGTTATGTATGGTCCAGATTCCCCAGTGAAGAGTAGCAGAATATGCCAACCCAAAATATGCTACTTTGGCATAAGGATTATTTTGAACTGAGAGCAATTGAGAAGCAGTAGATGCAGGAAGAAGTCTCTGCCTTCCCCATTTCTGCTTAAAAGGAGAGACATAAACTTCCCCTTTGTAAAGGCAATGTAAGTTTCCATTTGTAAAAAGGTTCCCTTCTTCCAAATAACTCTTATCTGCATAACAAGCCTTAGTGAACAAGCCTTATCTACCACACATTTCCAGGTCACTTTCCCACAGTTTACTGCCCGGAATCCAAAACCCCCTTTTCTTTGTCTATTCTCTTCTCCACAATGTATTGCCCTTCATTAAAATGGTATATAAACTTCTAGGTGTAACCACTTCTTTAAGTTTTTATTTCTTTTCTGTGAAGCCCCTGTGCATGTGAAAATATTATCATCTAATAAGCTTTGTTTGCCTTGTTTTCCTGTTAATATGTCTTTTGTGAATTAAATTTACAGGCCCTAATAACAGAACCCTATGAGGGTAAAAGGCAAGTCTTTCCATCGCTATGCTAGTCTAGTCACCTAGCAATTTTATATAGGATGAAGAAAATTAGTATCAACACAAACCAGTAAAACGTGAAGATGAATATTTATGTGCTTTCAAGAGAATATAGCTACATCTCTTGTTTGAGAGATTTCTCAGCCTCTCAAAACCTGACTTTCCTCTTTTTTCTCTTCCTCATGGCCACGCTACCAAAAGAAAAGAGAACCATACCCGGAATGAAATTTCTCCCTTTCCACACTTTCCTCAAGTAACATGCAGTCTGCCTCCTGTCTTCCAGGCTTTCCTAAGACTCCTCTTTCAAAGTCTCCAAGGACATCAAGACCCATTCTATGGTCCCCACATCTTATTAGCCACGGGATTTTGAGAGGGTCACTCTATCCAGCATTTTGCATAATAATCAAGGAACGTTAATACTTTCCATTCCCATCTCAGAAAGATACTTTAAAAGCAAATGGTATTCATTTATGTGACAATTCTTTGCAAACTATAAATCCTAACCAAATGTAAGACATTAAGATAATGACCAAAGATCAAGCCAAAGTTACTATCAATATATTTGGGGAGAAATCCAGAAGTAATAAAAACGTCAAATTATCCCTAATGTAAGATACGGAAGTGAAAGAATCACATTGATCAGGGGGTACACTTCTGAGAGCACAGAACTTAAGATTTCTGATTTAGATGACTGAATTTACACCCAATCCACTCCCCACACAGCACTTCATCACCCAAACGAACCCTTTGCAAGCACGGGGTCAGGCACGTGGATGGCATATATTTAACACTTAACAAATGAAAAGTGAGCTAAGAAGGAGGAATGGGGGTAATGAGTTTCCAAGACTCAAGAATTTCAGGCTCTACCTGCAAAAAATACGTAAGCAAAAAACTACAAGACAGTGAATGCAAGCATCAACATGGCATCTTGCTAACAGGCAGGAAGGATTCATCAACTGGTCCTGGGACTAAAGGAAGATAAATGTCAGAGAAAGCTGCAGAAAGAGAGAGAGAGAGAAAAAAAAGTAAGCTCTGGCCTTTGTCGGAAAATGCGAATTTCACAGCAAAAAAAAAAAAAGGGCGGGGAGAGACTGGAGCAACAGGTAACGTACTAACTGTACAGAGAACAACAAAGAGAGTTAACACATGCTACATGGCTGTTCAAGACCCGTGGGATGCATTAAGTTGCTTAATCATCACAAAAATCTATACAGTAGCCCCTATTATTATCTGTCCCATTTTTCTTCAGATGAAAAAATTGAGGCACACAAAACAAAATCACTTGCTCAAGATCACACAGCCCCTAAGTAGAGAGGCCATAATGTGTTGTTTAATTCCTCAGCTATTTTAGTAGTCACAGGCTTGCCACTTGCTCTTCATCTCCACACTGTATTACCTCTCTCTCCAAAGTACTACAAGCAAAAGCAAAGAGGTATGAAAGAATGTGGCATGCTGAGGAGTCTGGGAAAATTGTCTAATGAGAATGAAAAAAGGAACCCCAAGAAAATACACACACACAAAAAGAGCAGAGTCATCTGGAAAGTTAGATGGAAGCTCAATATAAAGGATGCTGAAAAATGTGCCAAAAATTTGATGTGATCCTGTAGGTTAGGGCTACTGCAGACCAGCATCTACTGGAATCCTCTTAGAAATGCAGACTCTCAGGCCTTAGCCCAGACGTACCACATCAGAATCTATGGAGGTGGGGCCCAGGAATCTGCATTTGAGCAAGCCCACCAGGGGATTCTTGAGCATACTAAAGTTTGAGAAATACAGCCTCTAAGACCTTGGGATCTGTAAGAGCAAAAACGGGGAGAAAAATTGGAGCTATGGGATTACCACATTTTAAGGACAGTAAATGCTTCAGTGATATCACAGGGGATAGCCAAACAGTCTGAGAGATTTATCAGAAGGACTTTGCAGACAGCTAGATAGAAAGGTAAAGGACGAGGAGCGATGAAGGAGGATTTTGAGTTTTTAGCTTGGGTGCTTAAGATATATTAATCTTTTAATTAATATTAATAATTCCAGAGAGAAACACAGGTTTGGGGAGCATTCATCAGTAACTTGGCCCAGGTGATGGAGCTAGTGAATCTCTTCAGCCTTCAACACTGGTGCCCAAAGACCAAACTCTATTGTGCTTCTCACTCAAATGGTAGAAGACATCCGATTAAATCAGGACACATCAATGTCAAGGATTTAGATAGGATCTGAAATCAGAAATGGCCAGTAAAAAGTTGAATCTAGAAGTCAGGACAGGAATACTGCAACGTTCTACATGTGTTACAGAAACCAGGCAAGTAAAGAAAAGGTATTTCCTTGGCCAAAAATAGAATTCTTGCTCTGCCTCCCAAATATCGGAGAGCAACGCCATTGCCCTCATTTCCTTTAGATTATGGTGATTGTGAAAGAGAGGCTTCAATTCTAGTCTTTAAATCATCTTAAGGCTTGATTTATGCTGCTGCTGCGAATGCATGACTGACATTATCCTGCAAGTCCAAGCAGAATGCAGGCAAACTACTGTTGCCTTTGTCTGGATCACGAGGTAACCTGTCAGCAGAGTGACAGCTAATGTTATAACACTGGGGGTTTCACGACAGTGCACACAAAGGCTAGGAGATGTCACCCTTCTGAGCTATGCTACTTTTTCCTGACAAATACTATGCTAGGACTGCGCAGAAAATGACTCAGAAGAAATATAGAAAATCCTCCCCATGTACTTATTCTATCTGAGCTTATAATATGGCCTGCTTATAATATGGCCATTACCAACTAGAAAACAAAAGTTCTAAGGAAAGTTATTGCCTTTCTGCCTCAAAACAAAATAGGGGGACAGGCAGAGGATGCACAGGACACATGTGGGGAATAGGGCAACATTCAGGAACGTGAAAACACAGCAGACAATTGCACTTGCGGCAAATTTGCCTTGGGTCTTGGAACTGCTATTTTTGAAGGGCCTCTGCAACAGGGCTTCCCGGTCATCAGGGGACTTTTCGGTGCTGCTTCATCCAAGAGGGCTAAGATTTACAGTTGATTAGCCTGCATAGTTCAGTTGCTTTTTCAAAAGATTCTAGGAAGGGATTATTTCTGTGCCCAAAGAGCCCCTAGAGAATAGAGAAGGGCCGCTTGCCGGCCGTAATGTGAATTCCCCAGAGTCGGTACACTGTGCTCACTGAAGCAGATGAAGTAAAGTTAAAGAAGCATTTAGTTCTTCAGAATGCCGGCCTTAATAAGTATCTTTTTGTGGAAGGATTTAGGAGGAGGGGAGGGTTATCCTTAGTGCAGGCATTATTTCCTCATACAAAAAGGGAAAATGTGCATACAGTCGGATGTAAAAAAGCCAACCTCGAATGCCTGCCCCCTCCCCTTCCCCGAGGAAAAGTTGCTGAACACACACTCCCAAACACGAAAGCATGAATCTTCACAGCTTAATAGTCCCGAAGCCATTGTGAAGTTTCTCTTGGGAAACGCTGTTCATTCATCTGCGACTGACCAAGTTCAACCATTCAGCTGTGAGAACTCAGAGACTTGCAGCCATCAAAAGACCCACCTTCCTCAGCAAGCGGAAGCCAGAGGAGCTGCCTGCCCGAGGAAGATCTCGGGAACTCGCTTCTCCTCTCCACAAGGACCCCTTCCGGCCCCACGAGAGAAGTCTGCAGAAGGCTGAATCTGGGTGCATCTGCAAGCAGCTGAACACTTAAATGATCTCTGCTTGCACAGTTCAGGGCTTGTCCTGACTCCTGCGGCTCTCACAGTTCTCCCTGCAAACAGTGCTCTTTATGTGGAATTTGACGCAGAATTAGTCACTTGCAATGAGTTAAAATGAGTATGATTTAATTAGACAGTTTCGCATAAGCCCAATTTTCTAACCAACAGCAACTTTTTCCTATTTAAACCCTGTGTTTTCTTCAACCTGTCATCACACAGGAATATACACATTGACATCAACTGAGCTATTGCTATTAATATAACGAACACAGCATCGACAGAGCGGCCATTCCATTATCGTTAAATAAGCCAGAAGCCATTCATTATACCCCTCTATGCTTAAAATTTTCAGCCGGGACTCCCATAACTTAAGGCAGAGAGAAAGTCTTTCATGGAAATCAACATAAATATTTACCACCCATAAGAAAAGAGAGAAAAAGGGACAGAGAGGGAGGGAGGGAATCAATGAACAGAAGAAAGAAAAGAAAAGAGAAACAAAGAAAGAGAAAGAGAGAGGAGGAAGCAGAAAGAAAGAAAGAAAGAAAGAAAGAAAGAAAGAAAGAAAGAAAGAAAGAAAGAGAAAGAAAGAAAGAGGAAGGAAGGAAGGAAAGAAGGAAAAAGAAAAGAAAGAAAGAAAGAAAAAGAAAGAAAGAAAGAAAGAAAGAAAGAAAGAAAGAAAGAAAGAAAGAAAGAAAGAAAGAAAGAAAGGAAGGAAGGTGGGAGGGAGGGAGGGAAG
>NW_012108441.1:2201957-2215478 GCF_000951045.1 Mandrillus leucophaeus | reverse complement strand
AGAAAGAAAGAAAGAAAGAAAGAAAGAAAGAAAGAAAGAAAGAAAGAAAGGAAGGAAGGTGGGAGGGAGGGAGGGAAGGAAGGAAGGAAAAAGAAAGGCAGGAGGGAAGAAGAGAAAGAAAGAGTGCGCGAGCAAGATTTACAAAGTGCCCACTTTAAGTCATTTTCCCCCACACAAATGGAAAATGAACTTACCCACATTGGTAGCTATGCTCTGAAAAGACCCAGTTGAGAGAAGTCCTTTCTTTATTGTGTAGTTTTAAAGACGATTCTTTGACCTCTGCTATTTATGACTTGAGATCTGTGAAGACAGGGCCAAACCCCTCTGGCTCCCATGGCCCACACAAACAAAAGCGCTCCACCTTTGTTCCACTACCACATTTCCCATCAGGACACGTTTCTACCGCACTCCCTGTTTTCATAATTTAAGTTGTGTTACTTAAATTTTTCTTGCTCAGTTATAGCCATTACCTAATTTATAAGAGGCTCTCATTGCTCTTTTCCAGTAAATCTTTTCCCCTAATCATCACTTCTCAGCTGAAAGAACTTTGGTATGAATATAGACGTCTTGTCACTTCATTTTGTTTAACCATGAAATTCTGGATAAAAGGGTTCAAGAGACTAAACAACTCATCGGGCAACATGCTCAGCCACAGTATGATATCCTTCTACCGGTTTATTATTTCATGGATGTGTGCATTTATCTATGGCCTTTCTCACTCTTAAACTGATTCAAGACAATTTACAAAGCTACATATGATTACAGCTGGAAAACACATCTTAAGTGAGTGAAAAAAAAATGAGATAAAGGGAAATTAAAATGGGGAGAAAATAAATACTATCAGGGATAAAGCAAGTTTCCTAAATACATATGATCAATTTCAGCACACTTGTTAAAGACAGGCTGTTTTATTTAAGTTTTAGCGTTCTAAAGACCAACTGTAAGAGGAAAACACTATTGATTGCAAAATCCACAGTATCCATAGGCCAAAAGTATCTACCCATTTCTCAAGGAGGCACAATTAGTACTGATAATGCAATCAGAATGAATGTCTCTAGGCCAGGCGTGGTGGCTCAGGCCATAAATCCCAACACTTTGGGAGGCCAAGCTGGGCAGACCACCTGAGGTCAGGAGTTCTAGACCAGCCTGACCAACATAGCGAAACCCCCTCTCTACTTAAAAAAAAAAACAAAAAATAGCCAGGCAAGGTGGCAAGCATCTGTAATCCCAACTACTCAGAAGGCTGAAGCAGGAGAATCGCTTGAACCCAGGAAGTGGAGGTTGCAGTGAGCCAAGATCGCGCCACTGCATTCCACCCTGTGAGATGGAGCCAGACTTCGTCCCCCCCAAAAAATTAATTAATTAATACTCTCCATTTCCTCCCCAAAATGGCATGACATAAGAGACCAATGTCCTCAACAACTTTCTTAGAGCAGCCCCAATGACTAGGTTTGTAGGACAATTTCTGAGATGATCACCCATACTGCATTGCAGCAACATACCATTCAGCAAAAGCCATTTGTTAAAGGAAGATTTGAAACGGCAAAGGCACAGTTTAGTCATGTAATCAAGGCATAGATTCTAGAGCACCTGGAAGTGATACATCCATCAGGCAGGTATAAATACTGTGTCTCCAGTGGCTTTTGGTACCACCAGGATATAATGAGTTTCATATTCTACTCCTTGTAAAGTTCCAGATGCTTGGTGGCTTTGCTTATACTTCATTGTCACTTCATAGCTAGCAGAACTTTCATTAGCTCTGACATTCACTGTGAAATTAAAGGTCCTAACAGACATTTGTCTAAAATAAATAAATAAATAAAAATAAATTTTAAAAAGCAAACCACTTCCTGCATAGATATGCATCAAACAGAGAGAAGGGAGTATTTGACAAAAATCCGCCTCAGAAAATGTGATTTTATTTTCCAACCCAGAAGAAAACAGAAGGTGTAATCCAGTAAACACACACACACACACACACACACACACACACAGAGAGATTACGCAAAGAACATCATGTTTTGAGCAGCGAATCTTACAAGGACATTCTTAGACCTAAACTAGTTGAAAAATAACTATGCCAAGGTGGTTGAATGTCGTCATTTATGGGGCAAGACAAGTTCTTCCCCATTGAATAGCTAAAAGATCTCTTGAGAAAGGCAAATCGTTTTAGTTTGAAACAATTACTCTATATTCTCTTTTTCAGGCAAGTTAGACAGCAAGAGTGTCCATGTTAACCCAGTTGGTAAAAACAGAGTTAAAATTAAAACCTCCATTTATTTTCCTACAATGACTACTCTTTCAGAAACACAGAGAAATGAAAAGTTTCCAGGCCGGGCGCGGTGGCTCAAGCCTGTAATCCCAGCACTTTGGGAGGCCGAGACGGGCGGATCACGAGGTCAGGAGATCGAGACCATCCTGGCTAACACGGTGAAACCCCGTCTCTACTAAAAAATACAAAAAACTAGCCGGGCGAGGTGGTGGGCGCCTGTAGTCCCAGCTACTCGGGAGGCTGAGGCAGGAGAATGGCGGGAACCCGGGAGGCGGAGCTTGCAGTGAGCTGAGATCCGGCCACTGCACTCCAGCCTAGGTGACAGAGCGAGACCCCGTCTCAAAAAAAAAAAAAAAAAAAGAAATGAAAAGTTTCCAAAGTAGACTACGCACAAAAACAAATTAGGTTTTCTAAGAAGAACTCCTGTGTGTGATTCGGGAGACAACTAGACTTGAATCTCATTCCAACGATTACCTATAAGGTGGAGTCAAAATTATGGACATAGAAAAGCAAATGTGAACCTCTTAAATTCAAGTGAGAGTTTTCTACCCCAGTAGAGAATATTTTGACAGTGACTGCCATGGCAGAGATAAAGCAACATGATACAATCTCATGCTCAATGCCCACAAATTCTATCTACGAGAGATTGAAATCCAATTCTGTATCCTTTCTCATACATAAGGGTCCCCAAACTTCAATCAGCATTGGTGCGTTTTTCCAGTTGCCAGAATAAACCTCAACATCTTCAAACAAGCGGCGCTCATCCCTGCTCTGCGTGCTTTCTGATGAACACATTACAAGTTCAAAACATCTGTCAGACTGTAATCACCATGTAATGCATCTTGACTCAGATGGTTTTCATATGTTCAAAACAGATTCCCTTTCTAAAGGCAGCTTTATGGAACTCGTCTTCAACTGTGAACCAAATAAGAGATTTCGTTTGCATTTTCTTTCATCAGATGGAAGAAGAAATTAATCGTAAGAGATTAGGAAAAGACTTACACAGAGGTGCATTTCCCCTTCCGCCTGTCTTTCCTTTGAAGTTTACAGCAGGTGGAAGAGTCTTTCACACCCGTAAAATTGACATGGAAAAGCAGAAACACACTGAGCTATTAACTTGTCACATATTGGATTTAAATCTAAATAGGAACCCGTTCTTTCCCTTATATATTGATTGTGTACCAGCTTAGCAGGAAGCTTTGCATGTTCTTTCAGCAGACAGACCAGTTTCTAAGCTAAAATAACCTGGAATGTTTCAGCTACCGCAGGCTAATGATCACCCAAATGCACACTAATATGTTTGATAAAAGTTCTCAGCGTGAGGGCAGAAAACGCTTACCATGAGAATGACAGTGGTCAGGGGAAGCAAATCAGTGACACCAACTCATGCCGCCTTCAATGCTGGAGGCTCCAATTAGAACTGTGAGTCTGCATTCCAGGGGGCAGTGACAGATGGAAGTTTGCAGCAAATCTCTAATTGTTTAAATCATTAACTCATCCATCCACCTGCATTATCACTAGAAGGGACCCTGCTGGAAGCCTTCAGTGGTTTCTCAAAAATCTCAGGACTATTTCCTGGGCAGTTAAGAAATGGTGTTTTGAAACTAGTTGTTTATGTAGCTATTTGTGAGTTCTTTTTTTTATCTTTTTCCCACGTTCTCACTTTTTCCTCTTCTTTTTTCTTTCCATTTCTGCCTTTGCATCAGAGATGATATCCACTTTAATGTCCTTATAGAGCAACATTGGATGAATTACTTATAAATCATGCCACACGTCCAGCCCTAACTTAATTTTCAATTGCATCAACTCCCTTAAGAGAGACTTCAGGCCGGACTCTGTGGCTCACGCCTGTAATCCCACCACTTTGGGAAGGCTGAGGTGTGCAAGTGGCTTGAGCCCAGGAGTTTAAACCAGCTTGGACAACATAGTGAAATCTTGTCTCTACAAATAATAATAATAATAATAAATTAGCCAGGCATGGTGGCACATGCCTGTAGTCCCAGCTATTCAGGAGGCTAAGGCAAGAGGACTACTTGAGCCTGCGAAGTCAAGGATCCAGTGAGCCATGACGGTGCCACTGCACTTCAGCCTGGGCAACAGAGCAAGACCCTGTTGTCACGTGCATCCATGTGAAGAGACTACCAAACAGACTTTGTGTGAGCAATAAAGCTTTAAAAAAAGAGAGAGAGAGAGAGAAACAGAAAGAGAGACTTCATGTCTTACTAAGCACAAAAGGCCAAGGCTACTAATAATTATCTTTTGGCATCATGCTATAGGACAGTTGGAGAAATTTACATCCAATGGTTTATATTAATCATGCTAATATAATATTGTACATAAGATGGCTTTTTCAAAAGAACACTAGTTGAAACCTCACACACACTAACAATTTTTTTCCTCATGCATTCTACACAAATGTTAAGTCCAAAATGTTGGTTTAAGGAAATAATAGAATATTTCTCTTATCTCTTCTAATGTTTATTATCACATCATATTTATTTTCTCCTGAAAAATAAAGACATGATCTCATGTAAGTAAAGATATGTACTTGTGGAAATAATAATATTAATATCCAAAATGAAGGGGAACTAATTATACCCGACTTGAGACGTTTTCTGCATAAATCTCTCCCTTTGAATGACACAAGCCTGCACTTCTCCTGAAGTCATTGTCAAATGTGATTTGGCTGTGAAGTCATTGTTTGCTCCAAAGGAGGTGAATAAGTTGAACAACGGATGCTTGGTGAACAGCAACATTATTCTTGAAATGTATCATATATGAAGTCAGGAGATATTGTATAAGCATCAGTAAGTATTGCAACAGGTCAAAAGTATCTAAACATTTAAAATTTTGACCCACTTCATATTAGAATTACAATCAGATAAAAAATGTTCACCTTTGGGTCTTGGGTACTTGGGCACGGTGCATTTTCATGTATGTCCGAGTTTTCATTTTGCTCCTAAGAAATGTCTTCCTTGGGCTCTATTGATTTACGGTCATTACCACATAAATCTCAGAAAGCATCTCATACAAAACAAAAACCTCCACAGTCATATTCAGATGTGTTTCAGAGGTTTGGCCCTCACTCGATAAATTTCACAGACGGCAAATGAAGCCGTCCAGATTTTTATACAAGCAAAACCAATCTTCCTCACCTCTAAACTTGGTTCTGAATAAAGCTGGAAAATTACTAACAGTTTGGAGTCGTAGCCCTTATAAGAACTGAACTCCCACTGAGATCAAAGCTGGAGTTTTGATTGGGCCCTAAATTACTGCTTTTCAATACATACACTCCAAACCAAATGGGGAACAAAAGTCAAGCCAGTGAGTTCCGGCACCCAAAGGCAGAGAGAGAAGCATGCAGGCTCCCCACAGACAGATGGTTGTTACTAACTGGCATGCCATTGTTTGTTAGATGTAAGGTTTTAAAACATAACTCTGAGCTGAAGGTTAAAGGAGAAATCTTTTTTTTTTTTTTTTTTTTTTTTGAGACAGAGTCTCAATTTGTTGCCCAGGCTGGAGTGCAGTGGAGCGATCTCAGCTCACTGCAACCTCCACCTCCTGGGTTCAAGTGATTCTCCAGCCTCAGCCTCCTGAGTAGCTGGGATTACAGGCGTGCACCACCACACCCAGCTAATTTTTGTATTTTTAGTAGAGATGGGGTTTCACCATGTTGGCCAGGCTGGTCTTGAACTCCTGACCTCGTGATCTGCCTGCCTCAGCCTCCCAAAGTGGAGAAATATTTTATAAAGTGAAGACAAGACTCATGCAAATATCAGATGAAAATGTACCAAAGATTTTATTTAACTCAAGAAATAGTCATATGTTACATTTGATTCAAAGGAAAAATCCCTTAGATAAACAGACAACAGACAGATAAATGATAGACAGATTAAGATGGATGGATGGATGGATGGATGGATGAATAGGGTCAATAAGGAATGCTGGTGCTGAAATGGATTTACAAATATATGCAAAATGTTGTATTCTTGGAGGAAGCATCAAGTGTATTCCACTAGACAAAATTTATTTTGCATTTTCACGGACAAGAGTTAGTTATTTTCATTATCAATTTTCTACCATTTGCAGAGTGGGAAAATAGTTCAAAGCAGTGAACACTGGACAGAACTTGGAGAAGTGCAATAGAGAGAAAAATAATCTTTACTTTTGCCAATTTTCAAGTCTTTCACAATTTTTCTTGACTCTGATCATCACATTTTAACACTGGATTTTCAAAAATTAGCTGTGATTTATTTGAAGTTTTTTTTCACTATTGCTTACTATTCATTATTTCAAATCCCTGCAGTTTGACAATGTTCTATAAGCAATGTCAGAAACTGTCCATTTTTGTTTGACTTTAAATATTTTAAGATATGTCTTTGTATTGTCAGAAGAATGCATTTTTATTGTTTCGTTTGGGTTTAGTTTTGTCTGTGTGAATGTAATGTCACAGAAGAGGGGTTGACAAACTACAGCAGCAGGCCAAATTCAGGTTGCCACCTGTTTTTGTAGAACCAGTGAGCTGAGAATGGTTCTTTCATTTTCAATGGTTGGAAAAAAAAATAAGTAAAATATTATAACGTGAAAATTACAGGAAATTCAAATTTTAGTATCTACAAATAATGTTTTATTGGAACACAGACACTCTTCTTGGCCTAGTATTTTCTACTATTGCTTTTGCGCTGCAGAAGTAGAGTTGGGTAGTTGCAACAGGGACCTTATGGGCTGCCAAGACAAAGATGGCTACTATGTGGTGTTTTTATAGAAGTCATTTGCTAACCACTATCCTAGAACACTGCTTTTAATGAAAAGTTACATTGAAAAGGATGATGGGATTCAGGACACACTACTCAAAATATGGCACCTTCGCATATTAAACAAACAAAAGCAGGAAAGTCTCTCGGACCTCCCCTCCTCACCCACACACACGCTTCTCCCTGATGCAGGGCATCCTGCTTAGGAAAGCTTTTCCAACATTCCCAAGAAGCAGGTCAGAAGACACTCATGTGAGGGCCTCCCGATCCCTAAGAAAGGAACATGCTCATCTCTGAAGATGACGGGTCACAGAGAGGAACCTGAACAAACAGGCCTTGCTAAATTCCCCAGTCTATCTCCACTAGTTCACACCGTTTTTGTCCTATCATATTTCTCTATCGGTATTCACTCTTTGTCAAAGCTACCATAAAAATACACAGAATTAACCATTTACTGGAGTCTTCATTTCTTTAGGAAGGCTTCCATAGCATGTAAATCTTACTAAATAAATTTGCAAGTTTTCCTCTTCTTAATCTATCTTGTGTTAAAAGGATCTAAGTCATGAACATAGGATGGGTAGAGAGAAGGATATTTGTCCTCCTCTACCCGAAAAAGCCACTGGGAAACACAGATATTAACATGGCTCATTACAATATTTTGACTCTGTGCTATGACTACATACCAGGGTATCTTGCCCATGAATTTGAATTTCCTGTCAAATGCTCCAAATCATTCCTAAGTGGGCTTTTAGGGAAATTACATACAATGAAAACAGAATGTAAGAACAAGCATTTCCTCTGAGCTGGAGGCCGTCTTTGGTTGGATATATCATTGCTTCAGGCCTCAGGTTCCTGAAGTGCACAATGAAAGAACTGCACTGGATATTCCTAAATATTCTCTCTAGCTTTAGAATTTTTCTCTCCATCCTTCATGCAAACAATGATCTCAATGGTCTGTATCACCCATGTTCCCCTACTGAGAGGAGCCATCTAAATCTTAACACAGTCAGTCCTAGGATCCATGTGTCTGTGGCTCATTCAAATAGTTTTCTCCTTCTTCATCAAGTATTTCCATCCCAGAGGACCAAATAAGTTATGAACATGAGAACTGAGCCTTAGGACCATGGGCAGAGCCTAATAGAGACTGGGTAATTCACACATTAACCTTTAATGGGTGAGTACAGAGGAACTTCAGAATGATGGAAGAGTTAGAACTGTGAGATTAGCAAAGAGAAAAAGCAGAAATGGATTCTAAAGGTGCACAAATGCTCTAATGGGCAAAGTAAAGGGGAGAAGATGGTTATGTCCCCATTGGTACAGTAATGGGGACTCATAAGGAATATTGCATGATTTTTTTTTTTTAAGACCGTGTCTCACTCTGTTGCCAGGCTGGAGTGCAGTGGCGTGATCTTGGCTCACTGCAAATTCTACCTCCAGGGTTCAAGCGATTCTCCCACCTCAGCCTCCCAAGTAGCTGGGACTACAGGCGTGCACCACCACACCGAGATAATTTTTGTACTTTTAGTAGAGATGGGGTTTTATCATGTTGGCCAGGATGGTCTCCATCTCCTGCCCTCGTAATCTTCCAAAGTGCTGGGATTACAGCCTCCCAAAGTGCTGGGATTACAGGCATTGGCCACCGCCCCAGGCTGGAATACTGCATGAATTTTTAAGAATGGATGAAGTAACAATAGCTGGGAATTTTCTCAGTGAGCAAAAAAGTAAAAAATTAATGCAAAGACCAAGTTCACCCTTTGTATCACTTTATCACTAGGGCCTAGGGCATAGTAGATGCTCAGTGAGTATCTACTGAAATGGGATTAATCAGACTCTATTGGAATGAGCAAATGAAATGTATTTAAAGAAAACGTTAAACTAGAAACATAAATACAAGGGCTGACCAGTCACAACATTATAATATATGGGAAAAAATAGGACCTGATTTACATTATATCTGGCATGGAGTAATTTGCTATTTAAGAGAAAGGTTAATGAAAATAGGTTCTTAAAGGAATAGGCCGGCTGCGGTGGCTCACGCCTGTAATCCCAGCACTTTGGGAGGCTGAGGTAGGTGAATCATTTGAGGCTAGGAGTTTGATGCCAGCCTGGCCAAAATGGAGAAACCCCGTCTCTACTAAAAATACAAAAATTAGCCAGGCATGGTGGTGGGCACCTGTAATCCCAGCTACTCAGGACGTTGAGGCTGGAGAATCACTTGAGCCTGTAAGGCAGAGTTGCAGTGAGCCAAGATTGTGCCACTGCACTACAGCCTGGGCAACAAAAGCAAAATTCCGTCTAAAATAAAATAAAGTAAAATAAAATAAAATAAAATAAAGTAATGTACATTGTTAAGATTGGACCAACTTAAAAATATTATTAGAATGGAAATATATCACATTTTATCAGTATGTTTTACATTACTATAGTAATATTTCATTCCAAAAAGTATTTAGGGTGGCTTGGACTGAAAAAAAAAAAGAAATTAAGAAAAAAATTGTTTGCAAAAGATATTTAGATAGAATTTTTAAAACACATTATTTTTTACACCAAAGGTGTATATTTACTTTCTTGATTAAAAATAGGTGATCTTCTTATTTACTTACTACTAAAATTGAAGTACTAAAAATAAGTTATTGTAAAGGCATCATTTTAGGATAGATTTGATATATTTTAAAAGGCTTGGCCGGGCATGGTGACTCACGCCTGTAATCCTAGTATTTTGGGAAGCTGAGGGGGGCAGATTACTTGAGGCCAGGAATTTGAGACCAGCCTGGTCAACATGTCAAAACCCCATCTCTACTAAAAATACAAAAATAAGCTGGGCATGTTAGCAGGTGTAATCCCAGCTACTGGGGAGGCTGAGGCACAAGAATTGCTTGAAGCCAGGAGGCGGAGGTTGCAGTGAGCCGAGATCGTGCCACTGCATTCCAGCCTGGCACACAGAGCGAGACTCCATCTCTAAATAAATAAATAAATGGTTTGCCCTGTTCTGAGACTGAAACTGTGTTTTGATGTCAATTTTGCGAACAGTTTATTCTGGAGTGGCCAAGGGCATACTGCATTCTTATGGGTTAAATGTTCTCTCAACATAAAAAGAAAAGAAAAGAGAAATCACCTTAATGGAGGAATTTCTAAGGAATCTATTTCTGTGGGAATCTACTGTGTATCCCTAAATGAAGCTGAATCAGAAGAGTGGGCCATCTTTAGGCTGTATCTTTCTGACTTCCCACCAGACAACAGGAACATAAAAGCAAGAAAGAGAAAATATGGCTCATTTGCTAGAATTGGGTCACAGTTTTGCCCCGAAGTTTCACTATTCACAGTAGTTATAAGGGTGAGGAAAACAAACAAACAAACAAACTAGCGCATCAAGAGAATCAACCACTAAACTGAGCAAGAGCTCTTTCATAACTTTAAAAAAGTTATTCTATAATACTTCATATGTGTGAGGTGTACAATGAGAAAATCACTGGCTTTTAATTCCACCGGAACTCAGTTCGAATCCTGTGTAGGGGATTTACTGGTACTTATTAGTCAAGTGACTTTGTAAGAAAGTCACCCACCTTTTCTGAGCATCTGTGACATGAAGGTGGTCATTCCAAGATGAAGCCGAGATTAATTTCACCCACACACAATTCCATCTTCATAGAACAAAAGAAATGTAAACTAACAGTAACTTAAGAGAGATAGAAAGGTATTTCCTCTTCATGTGCAACGCTGGTATGGGGCCCACAGTATCAAAGAGCCAGATTCCTTCTATCTTTCTTGTCAGTTATTCTCAGCCTGGACTCCATCCTCAAAAGTACCTCATGGCCCAAGAAAGCTGCTGGGGCCCCTGCCATTGGTATGCCCTCTAAGAAGCAGGGAAGGACAACGGGAAGAGAACAAATGAGTGCATTTCTAGCTAAATCAGTTCCCTTTAAACGAGGCATTTTGAAATTTCTTCACAATGATTCCACTTGGGCAAGAAATTAGCTACTGGCCATATTTAGAAGCAATGGAGCTTGGGGAAACATAGATGTTTAACCCAAGGTGACAACGTACTCAGGTGACGAATGAGCTTTCGATTAGCAGAGAAGAGGAGAAACCGGATTAGTAGGCAAAGAGACATCTTTCTCACCAGTGTTAGAGAGTACATGATGACAATCAGAATTCCTAAATATAATGAGCCCCTAAAAAGGTGCTTGGCACATTCCTTGTGCTCAGTAAACTATACATTTGTTTTCTCTCATATAATAAAGTAAAACTGCTGAGGACTATGCTCTTAATTTTTTTTATAACTCCACAAATGTGTAGGCCAGGGTTTGTCAATCTCAGCATTACTGATATTTGGAGCCAGATAATCTTTGCTGTGGGAGGGCTTTTCTGTGCAGTACAGGTTCTTTATTAGCATCCCTGGCCTTGACCCACTAGATGCCAGTAACTCCTCACTCCCAACTGTGACAATCAAAAATATTTCCAGCTATTGGCAATTGTTCCTGGGGGAGCAAATTGCCCTCGGTTGATAACCACTGGCCTAGATCTGTGCTGGACAATAGGCACTCTTCTATATTCTCTAGGGTTGAGTGGTGCAGGGGCTAAAGACCCTTGAGCTCATAGTGCTGATTCCATTATGTCGAACCCCGCATACTCTTGAAGTCAGATGAAGCACAGAGATGAATCTCTACAGTTAAAATGTTTTCTTCCAGCCTGGCCAACATGGAGAAACCCCATCTCTACTAAAAAATACAAAAATTAGCCAGGCATGGTGGCAGGCACCTGTAATCCCAGCTACTCGGGAGGCTGAGGCAGGAGAATTGCTTGAATCCGGGAGGCAGAGGTTGCAGTGACCCAAGATTGCAGCACTGCACTCCAGCCTGGGTGACAGAACAAGACTCCATCTTGAAAAACAAACAACAACAACAACAAAGTTGGGGACAGAGCACAGGCAGACAAGAGAGAGCCAATGAGAATCAGGGTAGGGCTTTGGATTTTAGTCTGAGTGAGATGGAAATGCATCATTGGGTTTAAGGTAGACAGCAGTGTGATGGCACTTATATTTTTGAAGGGTTTTCCCAGGAGCCACGAGGAAATGTGACTGTTTGGGGTCAGAGTGGAAGCTAGGAGACCCATCGGGATGCTCTTGGATTCATCCCAGACAGAATGGCAGGTTGGAGGTGGGAAGAGTGGTTAGATGAGATCTATTCCACAGGGGTCTGAAGGAGGAGCTGACAGGCTTTGCAGATGATCACCAGAAGTGATTAAAAAGTGTGTCGTTTCTAGAAAACATTATGCAAACCTAATCTTTTAAAATATATCATCAGAAAATTATATCATTAACACTACTTCTGACTTTTCTGAGTTTTCTGACTTTTCTCTCCCGATATTTGTACAAACTGGTTTCTAGAGTTGTTGGCCTGTAAGAAACACAATGTAGAAGACAGGGATCTGTATGTCTCTACTGGTTTGTTGAGTGATCACAGAACCATCATCAATATGTACGTGACTGAATTTTCCCATCTGTAAAACTGATGACTATGTGACTACAGATTACCAGTAACCTTGTTAACCTACACGTTAAGAGAAAAAGCCCACCTAGTACTTCATGAATCCCAAAAGAAATGCAAATTGTAATTATCTGCACAGGTATCCAGACATGATAACATCCAAAGGAGACAAACTTTGATTAATAAGCAAGATTCAATCCCAAAGAGTCCCAAAGAACTGTATTATATCAAACATAAAGGATCCCAAGTTAAAGACAATCCTTAAACTTGTCAGCTTTGTAATATATTCCAGAGTTTCAGTTGGGCTTAATTGTGACTTATTGATTGATTCTTGCTTTCTGACAAAAAGGATTGCTTTCTTTCCTTGTGAAATTCAAAGTCTCTCATGGCAGCCTTGATTAATCATTTGCAAAATATGGTTTAACTATCTATGATCCCTAGTGTACAAATTTCTTTCATTGCAATAATTTTAAAGTAATTCAAATAAACCTGTTCTAATCAAATCCCTTGTAAGTCTGTAAAAGATAATTTCTTGATGGGATATGGAAAAAATGTGTGCTTAAATAAGTAGTATTACCAATGTAACAAATTATCATTCCTATAATACACAATTAATACGACATTGAACAAAAAGAATACTTAGGAAATTTAATCGACCTCATAGCATTATGTGCTTTATCTGGAATGATGGCATGAAAAAGTTATCTAAAATGCCAGTTGAAGACCAATTAATATAATCAATACCAGAAAATGTCTGGACAGAACAAATGCTTAGGACATTACATAAAAAGAGTAAGTGGACTGTAACCAGGCATTTCATTCCTGCCCAGTATCTAGACAGTCAGAGATAAGCAAAGCTTATCTTCATCAAATTATTTAACATTCACGTAGGAACTCTGTTCTATTTTATTTTATTTTATTTATTTATTTTTTTGAGACGGAGTCTTGCTTTGTCGCCCAGGCTGGAGTGCAGTGACCAGATTTCGGCTCACTGCAAGCTCCGCCTCCC
>NW_012108441.1:2160874-2201832 GCF_000951045.1 Mandrillus leucophaeus | reverse complement strand
GATCTCCTGATCTCGTGATCCGCCCGTCTCGGCCTCCCAAAGTGCTGGGATTACAGGCTTGAGCCACCGCGCCAGGCCTCTGTTCTATTTTAAAATAACACTCGTGTATTCAGTGAGCATGATTGTGGAAATGCATCCTTAGAACAAAGTTTTTGGTTTAGGAATATTATTTTATAATCATTTATTGTATGTATTTGAAAGACCTTTCACAAATTAATCCTTTTCATAAATATGCTATTTCAAGATTATTATATATTCCTTAGATTACTTGTTGTTTATAAAATAAAGGTGTATTTCTATTTTAGGACTAAAAGTAATATCCATGAAATACACTGTATGAAACACTATTATGATCTCAAAGTTTTGCTCCAATGTTTTTAGCAAACTTTGTAAACTTCACTCATTTACATAACCTGATTACAAAACCTACTTCAGACTGGAGCTGGAGTACCATCATATATATATATTTAGAAAACAAAGGTTTTGGTGTATTGGGATTGAGGTAAGAACTGTATTATATCAAACATAAAATGAGTAACATAATAAAGTTCATAGTACTTTAGTGTGAGGCAAAGAATACTCAAAAATGGAAAAGAGACTGTTTAATGAAAAAATCAAATTATTTAACCAGCAATTCCTACAAAGAAACCAAAATACATGCAAAATAACATAAGTATAAATAGAACACATTAAATCTTCTCTGGTCTAACCAGAGGGCATTTTCTTCTTAGTGTTTTTTAACAGAAAATTACAAACAACAAATAAAATACAGTAGTATACAGAACCATCGATACCTGTATCTTGATGGCAGTGCTAGCTATGCAAATCGAATCTTACACATGATAAATGTCACAAAATCATATACATATGTTGCATGCATATCGATTTTGTGCTTTTGATATTGTTTTCAGTTACTTAAAGTGTAACCATTGGTGGAAACGGGGCATACATGATTACTCTGTGCTGTCTTTGCAACTTACTGTGAAACTATAATTATTCCAAAATTCAAAGTTTTTTGCATCATTCATACAGGTATAGTAAACGTACCTTAGAACATTGCTTGTGATTCTGGCACCAAACCAGGGAACCATTGTTCTGCAAAAAGAAAAAGGAAAAATATTCATTATATACTCTTCTAATAGAAAGCTACACATACACAGATTTCTAATTTAAAATTATAATTTATGCATATAATTTTTGAATATTTGCATTTTAACAAATGCAAAACCTGATGTCCTTCCCTTCCAATGACAGAAAATGTGTTTGTAAGTTTCATTTTGTTGTTGATTTCATGATGTAAACAAAGACATATAAAATACTAAAGATTCCAAGCTGTCTGAAATGAAAAAGGGTCTGAGGCAACTTTGATGGTGTGTTGAGCAGTGAAGCAGGTAAATGAACACTAGACGTTCCACCAATAGTCAGCGGTTTTGAGAAATTTACAACTTAAGCATTGTGGCTGCTTTTGACCTCAACCAATTTACAGGAATAAGAGTTTGGGATTGGGAGAAAGATCTTGTATTGGTCTGTTCTTACACTTCTATAAAGAAGTACCTGAAACTGAGTAATTTATGAAGAAAAAAGGTTTCATTGACTCACAGTTCTGCAGGCTTAACAGGAAGTATGGCTGGGAAGGCTCAGGAAACGTACACTCATGGCGGAAGGCAAAGGGGAAGCAAGCACATCTTACCATGGCAGAGCAGGAGAGAGAGAGAGCAAAAAGGGAAGTGCCACACACTTTTAGGCCATCAGATCTTGTGAGAACTCACTCACCATCATGAGAACAGCAAGGAGGAAATCCACCCCTATAGTCCAATTACCTCTCACTAGGCCCATCCTTCCAATTCGACATAAGATTTGGGCAGGCACACAAATCCAAACCACATCAGATCCCATGTGAAAAGCCTTCTCTTACTCCTTCACCAAACATATGATCACAGACAAGAGACTTAACATCCCCATGCCTCAGTTTATCCATCAGTAAAGCAAGCCTAACAGCAATATCTCATGCATCAGGCCACTGGGATAGCTAAATGAAACAATAGATACACTAAATATATAACAAATATTTGGGGCAGTGTGGTGGCTCATGCCTGTAATCCCAGCACTTTGGGAGGCCAAGACGGATGGATCACCTCAGGTCAGGAGTTCGAGACCAGCCTGACCAACATGGTGAAACCCTGTCTCTACTAAAAAATATAAAATTAGCCGGGTGTGGTGGCGCATGCCTGTAATCCCAGCTACTGGGGAGGCTAAGGCAGGCGAATCATTTGAACCTAGGAGGAGGAGGTTGCAGTGAGCTGAAATTGCACCATTGCACTCCAGCCTGGGCAACAAGAGGAAAACTCCATCTCAAAAAAAAAAAAAATTGGACTATGATTTATTATCCTGATCATGTTTTTTTTGGTCATGTTTTTTTCTCTGGTTGGGATCTTTTAAGTCAGGTTATGCTAGGCTGGAATAGGTGGCAAAGCTAGCAGAAACCATCACCCAATAGCTAAGACGTCATGACCTCTAATTCTCTGAAGTTCAAGGTGGAGATGAGACAAAATCACCCATTTCCTATGTTTGAACGTCTAAACTTTTAATATGAAGGATACCAGTATGGATAGAGCAAGATGATACATGTTTGCAGTTATGAGAAAAGAAAATTGAACCAAAAGATATCTTTTAGAAAATACTTTTATAGCAAGTTTATTGAGATACAATTCACAAAATTCACTCATTTACACTGTACAATTTGAGTATATTCAGAAAGCTATACAACCATCATCACTATTTAACTGTAGAACATTTTCATCAGCCCAAAAACAAACCTGGACCTATTTGTAGTCACTCCCATTCTGTCTTCCCCACTACTTGTCAAACCCTGGCAAACACTAAATCTACTTCTGTCTTTATCTATTTGACTATTCTGGATATTTTATATAAGTGGAATCATACAGTATGTGTCTGGCTTCTTGATGCTAAATGCTACAGCAATCTTGCTTCATGTACATTATAGCATATATTGGTACTTCATCTTTTTTGACTGTCAGTTTCAGCTATATGGATATACCACATTTTGCCCATCCACTGCCAATAATATATCTGAATATGTCCCTTCCCAGTAATAGCTTAATTATAGAATCCCCCACAAACCAGTAAATAAACCTCAGCTGTATAGGATTGGCAATCTTCTTCAATGTGAAGATTATTGCTTAAAAGATCTCAGTCCCATATGAATGCTTTAACTATGAAACCTCTCTAGCATACAGCCCTACTTTTTACTTCTTCTCAGCCTTAACTCCCAATAATTCCTACACATGCTTAGGATTTTAGCCAGCCTTAACTCCCAATAATTCCTACACATTCTTAGGATTTTAGCCAGCCTTAACTCCCAATAATTCCTACACATTCTTAGGATTTTAGCCAATCTCCTATGAACCTACATACCACCTACTGAATTCCATACGTCCATACCTGGGCCCTCATCTCTCCCCACACATCTATGCCCCCCATGGAGAGAGCAAGGTCTGAAGCTGGAGACGCATATGAACAGCCTAGGGTGAAGTTCGGTATGATTTTTGGCAGGGATTACATCAGATAAATAATTAGATTGGGCAGAGGCCAATGCTGGACAAATGATGGGCGTGGTTGAGTTACTGGAAAATGAGGTGTTAGGAGAAAGCGTTTAAGAGGGCATAACATACCCTTTTATAAAACTGATGTTTTATAAAGGGAGCCATTGGCTTGGTTATAAGCTAAAAGTTTAGAGGGCCAGGCTGACTAGGGGATGGTCATAAACAGAGTGACAACTGCAAAAAGCAGGGGCCGGGCATTGAGCATGCAGAAGCTGGGGGCTGGGACAGGGCAGCTTTGAAGAACTTCCTACATGACGGCCAGCCTCAGCATGTTGCGCGGTGTGTAGGTTCATATGCGATCGGCTAAAATCCTAGGTATGTGAAGGAATTATTGGGAGTTAAGGTTGAGAAGAAGTAAATATTAGGGCTATATGCTAGCGGGGTTTCATGGTTAAAGCTTCCCCTGCTTCACCTGTGCAGAGTTGGCTCCTGCCAGGACTTCCAAGGACCATACCTGTCTGAGCACATCCTGGACTCAACCTGAGTGTTCCAAACTCCTCCCCACCCAGTGATGGGAAGCAATGAGGCACCTTCTAAAGAGATTCAGGGTTGAACTGGACAGCCTCAGACCTTGGAGACTAGATCAAAACCAGTTCCCGAAGGTCTTTTTTAGCACCATCTTGGTTTGAAGGCTTTGAGTCTTCTTGAGTCAGGTCAGCAGGGTCCTGTTCCTTGGTCTAGAAACCTCAACATGGGCACGGGTGAGACGTCCTTCCCTTCCAGATGTTTCTTTTCCTAGGCAGATGGGCAGGACCTTATCTCTGGATGAGATTAGGGGACCTTCAGCTATTTCTGCACTTGCTGGATTCCTCTTTGGAGTTTTATCACACCCTCTCCTGCTGAATGATATACTTTACTTTGTCTGTGTCTTCGTTGCTCAACTAGATTTTTCCCTGGGGACAGGACTCCATGTTTCCTCTTTACCTGTCTGTATCACGTTAGCAAGGGAGGGCAGGTCTTGGTCCTCATAGAGAAGGTACATTTCTGAGGCCATGCAAGGGTGACTGGGGTTCCAAAAGTAGGCACAGCAACTGTTGTCAACAGGTTGACAAAATATGACTAATGTGGCAATACATCTTTGACTATTATTATTATTATAGTGGCCAAATCTATGTGGCAGAAATGTGCCTTGATGTTTTAATACTCACCCCATGTAATCATCCCACAAAATGACATAAGCTTCATTTATTCATTTTACTGTTAAGAAACCTGTAGTCAGGGAAACCAAGTAAAATATGCAGAGTGACAAAGCCAGTGATTAACCTCAGTGGTAAACAACACAACAGGTAAAGCCACAGGTGAAGAAAGGAGCAAGATGCACACTCGATTTTGAAGGAACTTCCAGATTTATAACCTTGAAAGGAGAGATGAAGATTGGTCCAACAGTCCTAAATACCGTATGTTGAGGTAGCAGCAGTTCAGATGGATGGGGTGAAGCAGAGAATAGGAGGGGAGATCAGGTACATCGACAGACAGTAGACTGCAGGATTTTCATTACAGAAGATTTTATCTCTGAAAATAAATTTTTTAATTTAACAAATATCAGAGAGTTAATTAAAACAAAAATAAAGAATTAGAGTCCTGAGAAGCCCTGTGCAGGACACACCTTGATATGGTTTGGCTGTGTCCCCACCCAAATCTCATCTTGAACTGTAGCTCCCACAATTCCTGCATGATGTGAGAGGGACCCTATGAGAGGTAATTGCATCATGGGGGCGGGTTTTTCCCATGTTATTCTCATGATAGTAAGTCTCACAAGATCTGATGGTTTTATAAAGGGCAGTTGCCCCCGCACACCCTCTCTTGCCTGCCACCATTTAAGATGTGCCTTTGCTCCTCCTTTGTCTTCCACCATGATTGTGAGGCCTCCTCAGCCATGTGGAACTGTGAGTCCATTAAATCTCCTTTTCTTTGTAAATTACCCAGTCTCAGGTATGTCGTTATTAGCAGCATGAGAACAGACTAATACACACCTTGATTAGCTATCTTTTGTTCCCTTCTACTGTGTTATGTTGAATGGCCAAACTTCAACAACAAAAGCACAAAGGATGCAGCAGAGATTGTCTTCAGTTGTCCAACCTTCCCTTCCCAAGTGAAAACCCTCCTGCCCTGCTCCACACCAGCTCTCCTTCTTTCCTGGAATTCAATGTTCCTGATACCATTGGCTTATACACACCCATCAAAATGAGAACAAAGCCAATAGCCACAGAGCCTATTTTGAATTGGGAATTAATATCAATGCATTGCGTTGATCAAGGCATTTTCATTTCAAGCAAAATTTTCTACTAATCACAAAATGAAAAACTCTGTCATTGCAAAGAAATATTTGGGGCAATGGCAAGCATGCATAAACAATTATTATGATTAGAATGATTTTTTAAAATTAGTGAGGACAGCATGTCATAGGCTGCTTGGGATGATTAAAACGATAATCCTCGTAAAGTATTTATCAAAATGTTTGGCTCAGGATTTTTAAAAAATCCTTTGTTATCATTGATGTGATTTTGTTGTCATTTGCCATTAGTATTGTCTTTAGCAGTTTGGGAGTAATCCTAGACTTAATAGCTCCCAGCTCACAATGGATAATACCCTAGACTAACTGATTCAGTCTTATTATAGTGAGACTCAAAAGTATTTAGCATTGAAAATACTAAGATACAGTATTTTAGCAATACTAAAATACAAATAAAACTTGCAGTAAAAGGATGCCTTTCCATTCTGTTTTTTTCCTTGGGTGGAAGCAATTTTTCAACATTTGCCAACAGGATGAGTGGGCAATGGTATTGGTATTTTTACTTTAATTTCCTGACTGGGCATTTATTTTCCTTTACCACGGATAGTCTGTCTCTTTTACCATATCTAATTGTGGATTGCTCACCATTTTTAAAATCAATTTTAGCAACTATTAGTACCACTTAGGTTCAATGATCATTTGTCTATTGCAAAAATTCTCAAGTCCCTCACTCATCTTTTGCATTTATTTGTGAGGTTTTTCCACAAGGAAATTTTATATGCATACACACACACAGATGCACACATGCATGCATTCACATATATATTTGCCCTCAAAATGCATCCCTAGTTCCTTTTTGGATTTTGGGTTTTCTGTTTTTCTTAAAATAATTGCCCCCATTCTAAGGTTTTGCAGCTGTTCTGTGCTTTTACCTGTATCAGTCATCATGTGCTAAGCTATTTATCTCTACTAACAACTTCTAAGAACCCTGCCCACTAGCATCAGGGATGCCAAAAAAAAAAAACCCAATTAATGCTGGCCACTTTGTTTGGCCCAGGTGTTACCCCATCACGATCCACCTATGTTGCTTACATATAGTACTCTTTGAGCAGAAGAGCAATGAAAAAATACAATAATCCAGTATATTTCAATACCCTGCCCCAGGGGAAGTCCTTCATCAGATTACAATAGCCTTCACCAGTTAAACCATTTGACAACAAAAATAAAATACAATATTTGCAATAAAGTCTTGTACTGGCTTAAAGCCAACAAAGATAAAGAGTCAAAGTACCTTAGGCTAGAAACACATTTGCCTCTAGAACCATCATGGTAACCTCCAGGTAGGATTAGACAGTGGGACTTTTGTAATTATATAAAGATTACATCCTGTATTTTATTGGTTTAACTAGATCAAACATGAATGTTAGTCAATTCGACTTTCAAAGAGTTTATATAAGTTCAATCAAGTGCACCCTGCCATTATTTCAATGACATTTTCAAAGTCTTTTCATTTCTAGCCTTTTGATTTTTCCTTAAAGAAAGGTAATTCTTCAAAAGCTTCAAGTAAAGAAAACACATCATTCATGCAAAGACAACACACATGGGAAGAATAAAGATAAATGAAAGCTAGTTCTCTGGATACAACCATATGAAAAGAGAAAACAGGAACAGATCTCACTCATTTCCTTCAACATAGCCAGGTGTCGGCATGGAACAACTAAAGAACTAGTCAGTCTAAAGTTTCCAAAATACACACCAAACTAGTGTCTAACAATGGAACTGAACATTTGAAATAGAAATCAGTCAGGAAACCCACCATAGACCTTAACTTTACCAATCAATGCTTTGACACTACAAATAATTAGCTCTGACCCTGAATGGACAATTTTGTGTCCACGCTTGGTGTAAGTTATTTTAAAGCAATAGATGAAACTATGGATACAAGTCATTATATATTTGTCCAAACCCATAGACCATACAATATCAAGAGTGAAGCGTATGTAAACTATGGACCCTGATGATGATGATGTGTCAATGTAGGTTCATCCGTTGTTCACAAATGTCCCACTCCGGTGGGGGATGTTGGTAATGGGAGAGGCTGTGCATGGTGGAGGTAGAGAGTATGTGGATATTCTCTGTACCTTCTGCTCAATTGCTATAAACCTAAAACTGCTGTAAAAAATAAAAAGTCGGCCGGGCGCGGTGGCTCAAGCCTGTAATCCCAGCACTTTGGGAGGCCGAGACGGGCGGATCACGAGGTCAGGAGATCGAGACCATCCTGGCTAACACAATGAAACCCCGTCTCTACTAAAAAAAAAAAAAAATACAAAAAAACTAGCCGGGCGAGGTGGCGGGCGCCTGTAGTCCCAGCTACCCGGGAGGCTGAGGCAGGAGAATGGCGTGAACCCGGGAGGCGGAGCTTGCAGTGAGCTGAGATCGGCCACTGCACTCCAGCCTGGGCGACAGAGCGAGACTCCGTCTCCAAAAAAAAAATAAAAAATAAAAAATAAAAATAAAAATAAAAAGTCTATTTAAAAGGTTCAGTAGGAGGGCTTTCTTTATATATTTGTTTGTTCATAAGTAAGATTTCTTTCAAATGTTATGGAATATCCTCAGCAGTCTTTTCATTAACCAAGAAAAAAGTCTCTCTGTATTCTACAAATATTTCACATTTAATAGAATTCTACAGGAAACAAATATTTGATCATACAGAAAGAAATACACCTGCCTCCAGACACCCAGCCTTCCCATACTGTCCTTTCTTCATAGTAAATGCCACTTCAACCAGGAAGCCTTCCCTGACCCCCACGCCCTGACTACCGCAGCTCTCTCTCTCTTGCTTGCTCTTATAACATCCTGCACTTCTCCTCCCAGGAACTCTATCACACAGTGGACAAGTGTAAATTATGTGTGTTGTTTTAATTTAACGATCATCTGCCCCCCAGCCTGGAAAACCTTTGGTGGTAGTGTCTATCCCTAGCACATGTTTGCTATTGGCTCTCTGGCACACAGCAGCGTGCCTGCCACAGAGTAAATGGTCTTCGCAAATGGTACTGATTGAAGAAATAAATGAATGGAGTAGGAGGTCATATAAAGGAACTTAAGCTTTAGTTATTAGGTCCTGAGGAGCTAGAAAGAATGATATAAATAGACTGAGCTGACAAAATGTTTCATCTTCTCTGGATGGAGCTCTTAGGAAGTAGGCTCATTATTTTGTTTCCTATGATGTAAATGTCCAAGAGATTTGGCATGGTAACACCCAAAACTGAACAAAGACTTGCATTTGGGATCAAATGTTATTTATATGTTATATTTATTTACATGTTATTTAATAAATAAAAATACGAATTATCTTTTTATAGGATGTAGAGTTATCTAAAGAAAATGTATAGAACAGCAAATGCCAGACTTTTCTTCTTCTCATCATTCCCTAAACAATACAGTGTAACAGCTATTTACATAGCATGTACATAGTATTAGGTATTGTAAGTAATGTACAGATGATCCTAAATATATAGGAGGATATTTGCAGGTTATATACAAATATCACACCATTTTACTTCAATAACTTGAGTATCTTCAGATGTAGGTGTCTGCCGGGGTGGGGAGGGGAGGCAGGTCCTGAAACCCTTAGGGTGCATTATAACTTCATTTCAGGTTGATATACTTTTCCTGAAACCAATAGAATTGTGTTCTTCAAGTATATTCATCCAAGAAGAACATATTGTTGTTTCAATGTAACCAGCAGTTATTTTCCATCTGTACTTTTAAAAACAACTGGCCAGGCATGGTGGCTCACGCCTGTAATCCCAACACTTTGGGAGGCTGAGGCAGGCGGACCACAAGGTCAGGATTTCGAGACCAGCCTGGCCAACATGGTGAGACCCCATCTCAACTAAAAATACAAAAATAAGCTGGGCGTGCCAGTACATGCCTGTAATCCCAGCTACTCGGGAGACTGAGGCAGGAGAATTGCTTGAATCCAGGGGGTGGAGGTCGCAGTGAGCTGAGATCACACCACTGCATTGCAGCCTGGGTGGCAGAGTGAGACTATGCCTCAAAACAAAAACAAAAACAAAAACAAAAACAAAAAACTTTAGTGGGAAGCTGAGTGCCAGATAGTTGAAAGGAACAGTAGAAATGTCTAAGAAACTATCATCAGAGTGAACAGGCAACCTACAGACTGGGAGAAAAATTTTGCAATCTATCCATCTGACAAAGGGCTAATATCCAGAATCTACAAGAAACTTAAACAAATTTACTAGAAAAAAACCAAAAAACCCCATCAAAAAGTGGGTGAAGGATATGAACAGACACTTCTCAAAAGAAGACATTTATGCGGCCAACAAACAAGAAAAAAAGTTCATCATCACTGGTCATTAGAGAAACACAAATCTAAACCACAATGAGATACCATCTCAGTTAGAATGGTGATCATTAAAAAGTCATGAAACAACAGATGCTGGAGAGGATGTGGAGAAATAGGAATGCTTTTATACTGTTGGTGGGAGTGTAAATTAGTTCAACCATTGTGGAAGACAATGTGGCAATTCCTCAAGGATCTAGAACAAGAAATACCATTTGACCCAGCAATCCCATAACTGGGTATATACCCAAAGGATTATAAATCATTCTACTATAAAGACACATTCACACGTATGTTTATTGTGGCACTATTCACAATAGCAAAGACTTGGAAACAACCCAAATGCCCATCAGTGATAGACTGGATAAAGAAAATGTGGCACATATACACCATGGAATACTATGTAGCCATAAAAAAGGATGAGCTCATGTCCTCTGCAGGGACATGGATGAAGCTGGAAACATTCATTCTCAGCAAACTAACATAGGAACAGAAAACCAAACACCGCAAGTTCTTAGTCATAAGTGGGAGTTGAACAATGAGAATACACGGACACAGGGAAGGGAACATCACACACCGGAGTCTGTCAGGGGGTGGGGGGCGAGGGGAGGGATAGCATTAGGAGAAATACCTAATATAGCTGATGGGTTGATGGGTGCAGCAAGCTGCCGTGGCATATGTATACCTATATAACAAACCTGAACGTTCTGCACATGTATCCCAGAACTTAAAGTATAATTAAAAAAAAAAAAAAGAAAAAGAAAAAGCAGTACATATACACAGTGGAGTACTCTTCAACCATAAAAAAAGAAATGTCTTTAAGAAAACAAATGTCAATGTCATTTCAAAGTTCTTGTGAATAATGAAAATCATCAAAGAAGAAAATTAAGAAAGACCAACACAGAGAGAAAACAATATTAAATAACTTTACATGACTCTGAATTACATTGTTTTCTTTTCTTTTCTTTTCTTTCTTGAGACAGGGTCTCACTCTGTCACCCAGGCTGGAGTGCAGTGGTGAGATCACAGCTCACTGCAACCTTCACCTCCAGGGACATTCTTCAGCATGGTTATCTGAAAGGAGTATGACATGATGCGAATTTTTAACTGGCTATAGTGTACCTTAGGTGATATGTAATAACTAGAAGTGCTTTGAAGTCTTCTTAGGTCTTTTATTTCCTTAACTGTTGTGGGTGTTGTGTTCTTAATATAGGATGTTTTATAAACAAATATAACTAAAAATTCATCAAGAAAAATTTTAGCAGAAATTAAAGTTGCATAGACAGTTGCTAAAACCATGACTTGCGACATTTCTTAGCTACATCAGGATTCAATCTTGTCCACCTTGGGAAAGGTAGTGTGCAATAGCTGCTCTTATGCACAAATGATTGAAAGCCATTATTTGTGTTACCTTATTATTTTTTTTTTCTTTTTCTGAGATGGAGTCCCGCTCTGTCGCCCAGGCTGGAGTGCAGCGGCGCGATCTCAGCTCACTGCAAGCTCCACCTCTCGGGTTCACGCCATTCTCTTGCCTCAGCCTCCGGAGTAGCTGGGACTACACGAGCCCGCCATCACGCCCGGTTAATTTTTTTGTATTTTTTTAGTAGAGACGGGGTTTCACCGTGTTAGCCAGGATGGTCTCGATCTCCTGACCTTATGATGCGCCCACCTCAGCCTCCCAAAGTGCTGGGATTACAAGCGTGAGCCACCGCGCCCAGCCGTGTTATCTTATAAATTTATTGAGGGTTTTTGAAATTCTGACTGTACAGTTAATCACATGAGCCACATAGGACTCCAGAGCTCTCTGAGAACTTCTACCTCACCAGCAGTCCTTCCGTGCAAAGTATTTTCATCAACGGGCATTCCGGTCTCTGTCAAAGTGTAAGATCTATTTGAATGTGACCAAGCCTGTTCTCTAAACACAACCAGGATAAGAAAAAGGACCAACACGTGATTCCAAATACCCACTCAAAATGTTTGTAAACTGTAGCATTCTGACTCAGATGATACCATATCATTACAACTCAAGAGAAGATCTTTGAGGGCCATCCAATCCATCTTCTTGGTGCAAACAAGACAAATGTAACTCATTAATGACATGTCATTGTCTCATAATACAGGGAACTTTCCAAGGGAAAGAGGTTACACTGTCCCTGTAACATGTTACCCCGTCATGCTGACTTTTCCATCCTGAATTCCTAGCGAAATCTCTCAAAGCCGTTCAAGGGAAAAGGGGTGAGGAGTTGCAAGTGATCAACTTTCAGATTTTCTGCCTGCTAATATTTTATTCTCTAATTAACTAATTCGTCTAGTAACTCTCTCCAAAACATTTACCATGCCAAAGGAAAACATCAAAACCAGAAGAGAAAAACACAATGCAGGGACCATGCTGCCTGAGTGTGAAGAAGGAAGATCACACACATACTACTGAATTCCATAATACTCAAGGGCAGGACCAAGACGATGACACAAACCACATCATGGAAATGAGCATATAGTGAGGAACTTCGAATTTCCACTAATGGCTGAGGATAAAGGAAAAGTAAAGAATGGGGTTGGAGGAGAAATCTAAGTGTCCAATAAACCTCAAAATTACCATACTGAAGAGGAATCTAAGTGTCCAATGATAGCTCTAAACCTCAAAATTACCAAGCTTAAGACTGTGCCAAATCATCAGGTTAGTCATTGTTACGCATTGAATAACATGTGAAAGTCATTGGCAACAGTGGCAACACAAGAGTCAGAGGAAAATTCTACATCCTGAGAATTGCAAGTTAATAGCAATTCAAGTTCAACAGTCTCCCTTTGTAGATGAGTCAATTGGGGCTCAGGAAGGCTAAAAATGTATGAACTACTACTGATTCAAACAAAAAGAATATTTTAATAGTAAGCACACCTTACTTAAAGTAAAAGGCTTTATTTCACATGCCAGGCTACTACTCATCCATCATGGGTGGTAAGCTCTCAGAAAAATTAATGTCTTCTTTTCTCAAATGAGATGAATAATGCCTTTACAAGATAATCACAGAGATGTCTATGAAAACCACCTGTGACCATCCAAGGTCAAGGCTGTAGTCTAGCTGGCAAGATGCCAAGTTCAGTGATATGACCACTTCGCACACAAGGAGTGACTTTCGATAATGTAGAAGAAGGTCTCAGAGAGATCTGGGGTCCCACCTAGAGGTTGATTAATCCCAATTAAACATGCAATTTGCCATGGAGAAGTCAGAATTCTAAAATCCCTCAGTAAGTTTTGGTACATCAATAAAGAAAATGGTTTCCAGTTGCTTATAAATAAGAGCAGCCTAATTAATTTCTACATTGTATGGTTGTTTCAAGTCTTTGCAAAGGCATAATATCCATGTAAAGTATAGAATCTATACAGTTGTTTAATGCACGGTTACACTAAATTAGATTCACATATCAAAACCCCACTTGGGAGAACATGAAAATGCAATACTGTCAAGTGCTATTCTTAGTATAATTCCAAATTCAAATTGAAATATATGACTCTGTTTCCTACGGCTGCCATGACAAAGTACCACAACCCAGGGCGGGCTGAAACAGCAGAAATTTATTGTCTCTCGGTTCTGGAGGCTGGAAGTATGAGACCAAAGTATCGCAAGACCATGCTCTCTCAGAAAGGTCATAGGGGAAGATTGACTCCGTGACTTTCTTTGAGCTTCTGACAGTTCCTTGGCTTGTGACAGCATTCCAACCTTCACATCCGTGTCCTCACATCTCTGCATGTCTGTGTTAAAATTTCCCCTTTCTGTAAGGACACCAGTCATATTGGATTAGGGGCCCACCCTCCTACAGAATGACTCATCTTAACTAATCACATCTCCAACGACGTTATTTCCAAATAAGGCCACTTTGCCACTTTCTGAGGTACTGGGGGTTAGGACACCAACATATGGAGTTAGAGGTGCATTATTCAATCCAGAAAAGTGACTAAAATAAATTAAAGCCATGGGACAAATACTACATTGTTTCAGCCACATTTCAACCTGCACCTCAGTTAATAATCTCTGTCTTAATATGTTCACGTATTATTTTTTCAATTTGCTTCAACTCACTATCAATGTTAATTTCTTCACTTTGGCCTCCTTGCTACCTCCCAGCAAATGTCAGAACATAGTGTTTTGTAACAATCCATCTGTCCATCTCACTGACAATGGTTTTTCCTTTCATAAAGTACTTCAATCTGACAGCATGTGGGTGCATCATAAGAAGGTATTTGTAATCCATAATGTAAACTGTTTAGAATCAAGTAGTCCAGTTTTGGTGAAAATGGATTGCCTGAATAAACATGGAGAACCACACAGTCATATTGAGGTGATTTGGCCAAGCACACAATTCTCCCCAGGTGTGACCAATCTACTCTTAAAATGTTGCACCCTCTGGTGAGACCTTCAGCTTCATGTTCCTGATCTTTGTTCCATACCCGGACCTCGATTACTAATGACCCATTCTTTCCCAGGAGACCCACTCTGTCTCCCTGAACACATATGTTCAGAGGAATTGACAATGGCTTCTTCATCCGTCAACAAGTTGGAATCAAAACTCGTGTTTCAAAAGAGATGGCAGCCATACAGTGACTCCAGCTCTCTCATTTGACAAATGAGTCTACCGATTCTAAGTCAGCCTACAGTGATGTTTCTGCTGAGGACACCACCACTGACTTCTACTTAGTAAGCTCACACTTAATCAATTGTACATAACCTGAATCAAAAAGGACTGCCCAGAAGAATGTCCAAGCTGGTGGATGGAGAATGGACAGTTCCAAAGCTAGAACTTGGCACCTCTTATCAAGCAAAGAAAGGTACCAGAGAGAAGCCCAACAGCATGACTAACTGAAGCAGTGGCCTTCAAAGTGTGGTACTGGAACCAGTGACATCAGCCTCACCTGGAAGCTTTTGAAACATGCAAATTCTGGTGATACACCTCACACTCATAGAATCAAAACTCCTGGCGCTGGAGAGCAGTGAGCTGTTTTACAAGTCGTCCAAATATGGCTGATCCCCACGAAAGCCTGAGATGCTTACTCTTCCCTTGCTTTATGTGACTTCACGAAATACACTCCAATTGTCTTTCTTCTCTCCCTTCCAAGTGTCCCAAATAAATGACTGAGACCATTACTCAGTTCTTACAGGTCTCTTATAGGATTCTTGTCATTGAAAAAGAACAACCCTCTTTGTAAAGCAATAAGTTGATCTTTGCATGTGCTGTTTTCTTTTTCTGCAAGACCGAGACTCAAGGTAACAACGTTCAGGGCGGTCTAGACCTCTCTGGCCTCTGCTTTCTTGGCCTCATCTCAGTCTCTGGCCATTTTCATACAGAACAACTGTAGAAACACGTAATTTCTTGCTGGGGATGACCGTGTGGCAAAAGCACAAAGCTGACTTTAAAGGCACTCTCAAATCACCCTATTATTTTTCAAAATAGATGCTTGGCAGCTGCAAGGCTTGACAGGTGCAATATGTTATGCATAATAAGTCATTCCCACAAGGCGCATTACTGCCTGGAATCTGGCATGTTGACCAGCAGAGGTTAAGGATTAATGTTAAGTTATCAAGCTAATTACTCACATGCATTAAGAGTAGCTGGAGAGGATATGCTTCCGGATAACATGAGCTGGGAACTATTGCTATTATCACTATAACCATGAAAAAAAATCTAATTGAAAAAACGTACCGTGCCCCAGAGACAAAAACTACTATTTCCATGTGCTTCCCTACTGAATATTTTAGCAACACATTTTGGAATATGCCTGGAATCCTAGAAGTTGTTGTTTCAATGGTAAAGCAAAACCTCCATCTTGCTATACACATGTAAACTGGGAGATGCGGGACTTAGTTGCGCTTCATTTGCAGTAGGGAACACCCAAGAAGGGGAAACAGATGACTAAAACTACGCGTTTTCCCCTTCTAATTGACTTTACTAAGTGTCAGATTTTTGTCACATTGTTTTCTTGTGATACATGCTTTTTCATTATGCTAATTTATGTTATTCATTAAAGAGTGCAGAATAATTCATCAAACTAAAATAGAGCACCTCGTAGTCCATTATGCCCTGACTTACATTCCAACCCATTCATCATGATTCTGGGTTATTTTAATATAAACTTCAAAAGACAGTGTGTTTTAATGAGGGACCACTTGAGAAAACATGATTAATTAAATGTGATGCAAGAGAAAAGAGCAATAACCCCAAGAAAAAACTTTGCTTTGCAAAAAAATAAAACTCATTCCAAGAAAAATGTGTTCATTGCAGAATTAGAAGCATGTCTGAAAAGTCAGGTATGTTTTCCCAATAGAATAGATGACTTGGAATTAAATGAGTTTTTTTTCCTTACACAATATTTATCCAGGATTTCAAATTTCTATAAAAATCTACTTAATCTTATCCGATGCATCATATGGAAATGGGAAATCTTTCTTTTTTCAGAGACAGGGTCTCTCTGTCACCTAGGCTGGAGTGCAGTGGCTCAATCATAGCTCACTGTAGCTCAACATCCTGGGCTCAAGCAATTCTTCTGCCTCAGACTCTCAAGTAGCAAGGATGAGAAGTATGCACCACCACGCCTGGCTAATTTTTTTTTTGGTAGAGATGGGGTCTCACTTTGACGCCCAGGCTGGTCTCAAACTCCTAACCTCAAGTGATCCTCCCATCTCAGCCTCCCAAAGCACTGGGCCCACTATGGCCACCCAGAATAGGAAATCTTTAAGTAACAAAAGCACATCCAAGAGATCTGCGTATCATGCTCTACCGATTGAACTAGATACTTCAAAACAAACTGGAAAGAGTCTCTTAAATTAAAAGTGAAGTTTTTAAATCTCTTTTTTTTTGAGGTGGAGGGGTCTCTCAGACCAGACTGTAGAGCACTGGGGATCCAGGGTTACACACTATTCATTTTATTTTATCTTTTGTAGCAATGGAGTCTCACCGTGTTGCCCAGGCTAGAATAGAACTCCTGGGCTGTGATCGTCCCTCCTCAGCCTCTCAAGCAGCTGGGGCTACAGGCATGCACCACACTATTTTTGAATCCCAAGATCGTCAGCACCAGGCACTCCCTCTAGGCCTAACTCATCTTGATGACAGCCAGCGCATCTGTAAGCCGAGTAAGAGGCTCTGTTCTGAGTAAAATGCATGGCATCCCAGAAAACTCAATGAAGCAGCACCACCATGGAAATGGAGGAAAGGGCAGTCGATGGTCTGAGAGAGAGGGTAGAGACAACAGTCTTCAGAAAGGAAAAGAAGTTTACGTGCAAACAAGTCCCCAAAACAGGAGACCTTAGGACCAGTTCACCAACAGAAATAATGATAATGTGAATTTAAAGAAGATGCAGCATAACTAAGTTTGCACGAGTCTGCTCAGAGGTAAAAACCATCCATCTACTTATACGATCATGCTCACATGCCACGACACATCTTCACAATCAGGGTTGCTAAAGACACAAGGAAAATGAGGCTTTTATTTAGGAGAGAGAAACTTAACAGAACGCTACAAGGTCTCATTTATTCAGAAGATGAAAACTTGTCAGGCTAACCCTGTCCTTTTGTGGTGATCTCAGGGCCCAAACCTCCTCCTCTGACTGTGAATGGGGATGCCCATGTCTCCCCGTAAGCAAGAGAGTTCACAGCATCGGTTTTGATTCCAGAATTACTTACAGCAGAGATATAAGCATAGGAAGGGACAGAACCAGGGTAGGGCACCAGCAGTCTGGATTCACAGTGTGCTCTGGATCACCCCGTAAACCCCATCTTGTGGCCTCCCATCTCTGAGCTAGTGCCACCTGATGCCTCCTTTGTGTCTGTGCACCCCAGTTCCCTGACACGGTCCTTTGGGAATGAAGGCGTGTGCCTTGGTCATCTTGGCAACACCAGTGCTTAGCAAGGAGCCTGACATAGCACAGACCCTTAGCGTTTCCTGAGAACAAGAAGCTAAGACATGTCATGACTGCCAGGATGTTTGCCATAGAGTGGAAGCAAAACATATACAGAGATAGAGACAGACACAGAGATAGAGACCCAGAGACAGAGATGAACGGAATAGATATGGATATCCCGATACAAAGATTCACATATTGCTGTTTGGAGACATCAGTTTTGTTATGACTGAAGGTGGGAGGGATGGTACTGGCATTGAGTAGGGAGAGGCCAGGGATGCTGTGGAACCATTAAAATGCACCAGACAGCCCCTCCAGTCAACAAAGAATCTGCTCCAAAACGTCCACAGTGCCATGGTTGACAAACCCTGAACTAGACACGCATGCATAATATACACACTGACAAATACATGGAAATTAAATTCTAGCCCTAATTTCATGAGGTTATGTAAAAAAGCAACCTCTATCTCTTTTTCAAAATTGTGGAGTAATAAATTGAACTAGAGTATGCAAATATTGCCCTACTAAAAACAGGTTTAAAACATTGCAAAAATCTGTAGCTCCTGGATAATAAAAAAATGAAAATACAGACGGCCAACTAGTCTATATTTGTTTTTCTGGTGATTGTGATACTTAACCAGAAAATATATTCTATCCAGATTTTTTTTTTTTAATTTCTTTGCAGCTGTGAGGACGTTAGCTCATAACTCCGGATACAAAAATGTGGAAACAACAAAAACAACCAAAAGATGTTCTCCACTTTCTTTTAAATTCTGGCCCAATGGGAAAAAAGAGAATACTTCCCAGATGTAGGCCATTTCTGGAATGATGACCACTAGGTTTGGCTGTACTGCTTTCAAAATGGTACAGCCAAATGTCAAAATAGAAAGAAAGGGAGAGGGAAGACAGGGGGAAAGAAAAGAGAAAACAGGAGAGAGCGAGAAGAGAGAGACAATGCATTTCTTCTCAAAGATATGATGGGCTGGCCTGGCACAGTGGCTCACACCTGTAATCCCAGCACTTTGGGAAGCCCAGATGGGAGGATCTCTTGCGGCCAGAAGTTCAAGACCAGCCTGGGCAACATAGCGAGACCCTATCTGTATTTTCAAAAAATAAAAACTCAAGCCTAGGCAATATAGTGAGAACTTGTCTCCACAAACTGTTAAAAAATTAGCCAAGTGTGGTGGTACATGTCTGTAGTACCAGCTACTTGAAAGGCTGAGGTGGAGGGATCCTTGAGCCAGGGAGTTTGAGGCTGCAGTGAGCCATGATTGCACCACTGCACTCCAGCCTGGATGACAGAGTGAGACCCTGTCTCAAAACGTAAATAAATACAATAAATAAAAATTCAAAATTTAAAAAATAAATGATTAAACAAAAGATATGATGGCATTATCCATCAAGGATATATGGGACACAGATTTTAGATTTTAAAGGCAAAGTTCTAGTTCCAAATGACTTTTCTGTTTTGAGGACACAGTCTCACTCTTGTCACCCAACTGGAGTGCAGTGGTGCCACTGGAGCTCACTGCAGCCTCGAACTCCTGGACTCAAGCAATTCTCCCACCTCAGCCTCCCAAAGCACTGGGAATACAGGCATGAGCTACCATGCCTGGCCCAAAATAGCTTTAATAGCCCAAAACATGGAAAAGAAAATGGGGAACAAAGTGCCCACCTTCAAACAATGACTGTTTTTAATGGTGGACACCACCCTAGGTGACGTCTCTGTCCCTTCTTGCCACAGATGAAATTTAAAAGAACCACAGTTGTCAAAACATGTTCACAACAACTGGCCTCCCATTTTCTTCTAATTCTATCTGAAAGGAGTCAGTAATTTCTGCATGAACTTGGCATTGATGGCATCAACAGGATTGGTTTCAACTCCAGGGGGCAGGTACCAATGCTGTGGTGTGGTTTATAATTCTGCCCTTATGCGGGTCATTCGAATGGCAGGACTGTTGGGCAGGAATAGGTAACCTCCGATGTCTGGTTGCCATAGCATCTCCTTACAGCTACATCGTTCTCTGCTCCTTGTTTTAGGCACAATTACGCCTCTACGGTGAGCAGAACTCTGTCCACTGGGGAGAAATGACCATCAAGCAAGGGATAAAACAGGAGTTGGCAGAGACAAAAGTAAGTATCTGGCCATGAAGAAGAAAAGACGGAAATCTCAGCACTGCATCAGAAACTGTTGGCGCACAGTTCTCAGGAAACATTTGTATACTTCCAATTGTGGGAATGATTCTATTATCACTATTCCTTATGATTGTAAAGGATCTTGCAATTTGCATTCTGCGGGAGTCCTATCAGTTGGAAAGCCAACTAATGACCCTGAAACGCAAACCTCCTTGGCATACCGGATTTATTATAACAACACTCAGGACCTGTCCAGTTGATGGGGTTATACATGTCAATGTAAGCTGTGTATTCTGTTAAAAATCTCTCTCCCATATTTTAGGTTTACAGGTTTGGGCCAACTTTCTTTCTGGTATACACGGTATAACAAGGAGTTTACATTTCAGAAGAGTGTTGTTACTTCCAACGGTGTAGGCATTTAAAGACAAGGACTGGGATATTTGTGTAAGTCTAGATGGACTGTCTCTTGCAATAATGCCCTGTTAGAGATTTAAACAAGAGTTAATCAACTTTCCTTGAATGAACCCTTCAAAGAACTCAAAAGGTTCTTTGTCACCAGGCTGGAGTACAGTGGCACAATCTCGGCTCACTGCAACCTCCACCTCCCAAGTTTCAGGAATTCTTTTGCCTCAGCCTCCTTAGTAGCTGGGACTACAGGTGCGCACCCCCACACCTGGCTAATTTTTGTATTTTTAGTAGAGACGGGGTTTTGCCATGTTGGCCAAGCTGGTCTCAAACTCCTGACCTCACGTGATCTGCCCGCGTTGGCCTTCCAAAGTGCCGGGATTACAGGTGAGAGCCACCACGCCTGGCCCATTATGTGACTTTTTAAGTGGTAACAACATATCTGCCTTATCTTTATGAGAATCAGGGTAATGTGAAACACAAAATTATGTATTTTTGAGCTCACTAAGAAAATATTTTCTGAAGTATTAATAACCTGAAGATAACTTGAAAAGTAAAGAAAAAACCTTATGAAATAAAAAAGTTATAATTCAAAACAAAAGGGTAAACAGAATGTGAATTAAGAGCCTTGATTAGTTGCTGGATTCTTTTCCAGCCTTTTGATGGGGTATTGTTTCTCAGACTCCCCTGAGGAGAGGTTTTAAAGCTTCGGGGATTAAAGAACCCCAAAACTTCACATCTTTACCATCTTGTTCTCATGTGCAGCCTTGAGAATTTTCAAAATTCTTTTTTTGAAAGATTTCCTCACTGCCTAACTTTTATATTTTGCAGAGATGCCGGAAAGAATTATAAAGTGTAAACACACACACACATAACCAAAACCCAAACAATAGGCAGTGAAGCAAGCATGTCAGGCACACTGAGCTCATGGAAATGGCTGTCACATACATGCAAGCTACAATTACCATGCACAACGACTCCACACATGTCCCATCAACATACACAACAGCAACAGAGCCAAGAATGAGGACACCATGACTTTTGTTATTCGCAGGCAGCAAACATCCCCTGTGATGTCCAGGACTCCAGCTGCTTGGAACGCTTCCCCAAGAATGTCGAGAAAACTATTTCATTACATGCATGGAAAATTGGATGGGCCTAAACAAAAGCAATTGACGAAAAACAAAAAAAGGCGTTCTTCATCTGAAAAATATCAATACCCATGATCATGAGTTAAATTACTATATGTAAGGACTTAAAAGATGATTCATGGCTTTAATAGTTTCTTTCTTCATGTCCACAACTTGCAGCAATTTTATTAAACGTTTGTCCCTCTCTCCAGTAGAAAATAATTCTCTTGATCAGGTACGGTGGCTCGCACCTGTAATCTCAGTACTTTGGGAGGCTGATGCAACAGAATCACTGGAAGTCAGGAGTTTGAAACTAGCCTGATCAACAAAGCAAGACCCCATCTCTGGAAAAAAATTAGCCAGGTACAGGGTGTAACACACCTGTAGTCCCAGTTACTCAAGAGGTTGAGGGAGGATTTCTTAAGCCTAGGAGTGCAAAGCTACAGTGAGATGTGGTCATGGCACTGTACTCCAGCCTAGGCAACAGAGGGAGACCTTGTGTAAACAACAAACAAAAAATTCTTAAAGAAAGTAATTGTTTTGGAGGCAAGAAGCACATCTCACATATGCTGGGGCCTCACAATCTAAGATACCTGAAAGACAAGTTGTGTTTTGCAGATTCTTATTGGTTAGAAGAATGAATTGGGTGGGTATGTGCACCACCACTCGGGATGGTGTTGATGGACTGATATTTTTCAAGCCATTTTCTATCACACCAGCAACCTTTCAATTGTCCTCACCTGTGCAACTGTGGTGCAAAACTGTGTCCAGAAGCCAATGAGTGAGAAATCCCGTCCTAGTTCCCTCACAACTGAGTGTCTCTGGATCGTAATATAGGTGCTATTTCCCCTCTGTCTTCTCTAGCGGCTAACATACTAAGAAATGGGGTCATTCAGTACAAATATCTAGGAATGTGACAATGAGGGCTTGAGTTTCTGCTATGGATCCTTGGTTATCTCATTATCAGGCCTTCAGTTTTCTTATCTGGAAAGAAAAATAACATTCCTGACCTCACAGAGTAGTTGTGACGGTCAAATAGATATTTTATGTGAAACAACTGTGTCAACTTCAAAACACTGTAAAATGCAATGCTAAATGCCTTCTGTCCCGTGGCTCAGGAATTTCGGAGAGCTTCTACCTTCCACTAATTCAGAAGCTGTGTCCAACCGTAAGCTAAGAGATGAACAGCCTCCTTTTCCTCACTTCTTTCTTAGGCACTTTCTTAGGGGTGCGGCCAAGGATCTCCGTAGAGATCAACTGAAAAGCATTAAGAGTTGAAATTCAAGCAGATTAGCAAGAACCAGCAAGACACACACTCCTGAGTGTTGTGGCTTGAATGTGGCAACAGGTTACAATGGGCATGCTCTTAACCTGCCTTGCAGAACAAAGCACTTGAGCTTTGTGGCTATTTATTCCTTCTCTAACAAGTTCCCAAAGCCTGGCTGCTAGCTGGGAGGCTGATGCTGTATCATGGCCATTTAGGTTATGGTCCCCAACAGACAGACCACACTGTTGCAAGACTCTCTATTTATACACATGCTGTTCCAAGCTGGAATAACTCAGCGAGCAATTATGAGACGTTCCCTAAAAAGATAAACACCCTCCCTCCTCTGAGATCTCATACAAAAAACTCCATCTATTGGGCTGAACTTGTCTGTTTACAAACAAGTCTTAGCCTCAAATAGACCCTAAGTTCCTCATGTACAGAGGTTTTAGCTCATCTTTGGAATTGTAACAATCCACTGATATTAGCTGAAATAAATGGAACTTATTAAATCAGTACTTTTTTTAAAAAAATATTTCTATAGGTTTGGGGGGAGCAGGTGGTATATGGTTAGACAAGTAGGTTCTTTAGTGGTGATTTGTGAAATTTGGGTGCACCCATCACCCGAGCAGTATACACTGAACCCAGTGTGTAGTCTTTTATCCCTCACCCCCTTCCCACCCTTTCCCCTGAAGTCCCCAAAGTCCACTGTATCACTCTTATGCCTTTGCATTCTCATAGCTTAGCTCTCACTTACAAGTGAGAACATACGATGTTTGGTTTTCCATTCCTGAGTTACTTCACTTACAATAATGGTTTCCAATCCCATCCAGGTTGCTGCGAATGCCATTAGTTCATTCCTTTTTATGGCTGAGTGGTATTCCATTGTGTGTGTATATATATATTTATACACACACACACACACACACACACACATATATACCACAGTTTCTTTATCCACTCATTGATTGATGGGAGTTTGGGCTGGTTCCACATTTTTGCAATTGCAAATTGTGCTGCTATAAACACTATAAACATGCGTGTGCAAGTATATTTTTCATATAATGACTTCTTTTTCTCTGGGTAGATATCCAGTAGTGGGATTGCTGGATCAAACGGTAGTTCTACTTTTAGTTCTTTAAGGAATCTCCACACCGTTTTCCACAGTGGTTTAACTAGTTTACATTCCCACCAGCGGTGTAGAAGTGTTCCCTTTTCACTGCATCCACATCAACATCTACTATTTTTTGGTTTTTTGATAATAGCCATCCTTACAGGGGGTAAGGTGGTATCGCACTGTGGTTCGACAAAGCAAACAAAAACAAAGTGGGGAAAGGACACCCTATTCAACAAACGGTGCTGGGATAATTGGCAAGCCACATGTAGGAGAATGAAACTGGATCCTCATCTCTCATTTTATACAAAAACCAACTCAAGATGGATCAAGGACTTAAATCTAAGACCTGAAACTATAATGATTCTAGAAGATAACATTGGAATAATCCTTTGAGACATTGGCTTAGGCAAAGATTTCATGACCAAATACCCAAAAGCAAATGCAACAAAAACAAAGATAAATAGGTGCGACTTAATTAAACTGAAGAGCTTTTGCACAGCAAAAAGAACAGTCAGCAGAGTAAACAGACAACCCACAGAGTGGGAGAAAATCTTCACAACCTATACATCTGACAAATAACTAATATCCAGAATCTACAAGGAACCCAAACAAATCAGCAAGAAGAAAAAACAATCTCATCAAAAAGTGGGCTAGGAACATGAATAAACAATTCTCAAAAGAAGATATACAAATGGCCAACAAACATATGAAAAAATGCTCAGCATCACTAGTAATCAGGGAAATGCAAATCAATCAGTACTTTTTAAAGAAAGAAACAGACCCAGCACCTAAACAGACAGTGATTTACATGAAAACAGTCTACAAATGCTACATTTGTTCCTTTCTGGGCATTTTTTACATATTGGCTAATAAGGGTAAGTATTTTTATCCAACCCTCTTTACCATCAGGGAAAATTTCTCCCCTCACCTCTTTGAAACCATACATAAATTACATTTTTAAAATATACAAAGGATTGTAGGTCCCGGAGGAGGCAGTTTTTCGGGGGTATAGCTCCTCTGGTTGCATGCTGAGTAAATCCAATGTTGGCTGATACCTGAAATATTGGGGCTCCCTTGCCTTCTTCCTAGACCTGCCATGTAGTACTGTCGTTAATGATGTCCTCTCACTCCAGCTACTGCCTACCTACCCTACCGCTATTTCAAGCTTGCCTGAACAGTGCCTATTTTCACATTTCATTGAATTCTCAACAATGAGGGAGCATGATGTGCTTACCTACTAGGTCCAAGAATTGAAATCCTTTTACTGAAGTCATCAGGAGCTAGAAACTAAATTCAAGTAACAGAAAATCTTCTGAATCTGTTTCTTTATTTAAAATTATGTTTAGGCCAGGCGCGGTGGCTCACGCCTGTAATCCCAGCACTTTGGGAGGCCGAGGCGGGCGGATAACGACGTCAGAAGAACGTCAGAAGATCGAGACCATCCTGGATAACACGGTGAAACCCCGTCTCTACTAAAGAATAGAAAAAATGAGCCAGGCGTGGTGGCGGACGCCTGTAGTCCCAGCTATTCGGGAGGCTGAGGCAGGAGAATGGTGTGAACCCGGGAAGCGGCGCTTGCAGTGAGCCAAGTTCGTGCCACTGCACTCCAGCCTGGGTGACAGAGCGAGACTCCGTCTCAAAACAAATAAATAAAAATAAATAAAATAAAATAAAATGACGTTTAAACTTTGTATTCTCTCTCAATTTTTTAAAGGATAGTAAATGAAGTCTTAGCTGAGAGTGTAAAAGCTAGATTGTATTTTTACTTCTTCTACCTACTAGCTTGAACAGGTCATTTCTATAAGAATCGAGTTGTCTGATCAGAAAAAACAAAAGTGTTGAACTGGACCAAGTGTTTCTGAAGGGAGGTGTCTTAGACTGGGTTTCCTAGAAGCAGAGGTTGAAATGGGGTTTCTCGGACATGGGGTAATATTGGGGCGGGGAGAGAAGCTCTCAGTAGAAGAGGGAAGAGAGGAAGCAGGAGAAGGCAGAGATAAAACCTGTGTGGGGATGGGATCTCAGCCGGAGCCCTGCATGAGCCTGATCCCATGCAATGTTTTTGGGCATGAATTGCATGACAGAGCTGATTCCAGCAGGCGGCTGACCTCCTACATCCCCTGAGCAGAGAGCCAATTGCCATGGTCTGCCCACATCAAGGAAGGAGGATGCATGACCTTGCAAGCAAGATGGTGCCCATCGGTCAAAGGTGATTCCCTTAAAAGGAAGCAGCTGTGAGCTATTAGCAGCGGATACAGGAGCCGGGAGATGGTGGGGTGAGAGGCAAGAAAGAGGTCAACAACTGAATGGACTGGAGAAGGAATTGGTGTCTATCACCTCTTTTAAAATATTTCAGAAAACTCCCCAAAATGACACATTTTCCTAAGATGATGGTGCAAAGAGAACTAAAATGTCATGACTATTCATTTTATCAATCAGTTCTGGTCATGGCGGCAACCTAATGCTAATCTAAAGCTTGAAAGAGTTATGGATATCTTGGATTAATGTAAAGAGGAAAAACTAGGTCATACTTAATAAATGCCATATGTTGACAGACAACCTGCTTTCAAAATATGGAGCCCAGGGTAAGTTAAATGGAAAGGTTGAAAGGTAGCTGACTTCAGAACCCTAAGGCTCTGTGAGCTTAGATGATGCCCAGGAATTATGTTATTCTATACTTTACACAAGGCATCGCAAAGAGGCATTTTCAGTTATTTCTGTTCCTATTTCATAAATAAAAATGCCTTTTGATAATATAGATATGCTTCATTAATTGCTGCCCCAAACCTCCCTTCCCCCAAAAATGGTATGAGAGTCCAGTTTCTGGACAGCAATACCAAGTAATCCATTGGAACTTCTCCATTTCTGACTTAATACAAGCAGTGCCCCCTAATACTTTCATAAGTCTCTCTACCTTAACCCCAACACTTTATACTCACTCACTGAAACATACCTGGTAGGTTAGAACATGAAAGGTGGTGAATTTATTTTGAATAAATATGATAACCTCCAAATTTATGATTACATTTTTTAAAGTGGGAACACTTGCACCAACAATATTACCTTTTTAATTTAGGTGTCCAAATACACACATGTGCATAAATAATATCACATATATATATATATACAAGTGTATATATATATATACACAGAGATATATATCTGATATATATTTGATATACTGCATGAAGAAATAAACAAGTTAGTAAGTGTATTTTCTATTGTTTTTAAATGTTCTATTACAGTCACAATAAGGTAGAGTTTTAAATCATGTTCAAAGAGAAATACCATATTAAAAACACAAAAAATTGCAATGAATAGCATAAGGTTTCTTTTGGGTCAAATTCAGAACATGTTAGAAATGCAGCCAGAGAGCCAATAACTCAGACCAGGAAACACCAAGACCAAACTGCATCGAGCCGTGTCTCTGCCAGCGGCTCTCTAAATGCCTGGCCATCCTGCAATATAACTGAAAACTCAGCACAGGGCAAAGGGACACATTATAGGCTGGGTATGAGCACCACAAAATCCGTTCCTCTGAAATCTGTGAGTCTGGGGCTGATTTGTAGCTGCTGGGGTTTTGATGCACTAATTGTTTGTTTACTTTTCTTGGAGGAGAGGCTGGTCCTCTAAGTGGAATGATCTCATCACCAGCTTCATTCTCCTTTTTGCCAAAACAAACAGCTTCCAATTACTGCTAGGAAGAGCCTGTGATCTCTAATCAGCTACCGAAGGGAGTCTATCAGTGGTACTTTATAGGGTGAATAATGTCCCATTAAGGAAAAATCTCTCAACATCAGTACAATTCTGGAACCCTAGGGCCAAGCTGCTGGCAACCTGCTATTTGTCTTCCAGCAGGATCCCATCCACTTTCTCCCTGGGCATTCTGAAATCTGGCAGAGACACACCTCGCCTCACTTGCCCACGGACTACTACTTTTCCTCAAACGCTAGTCTCTTGAGCCTCCATTGAGAAAACACAGGCAGAGAAAGAGCAGGTTCCAGGCCTGCCAATGCTGAGATTGCCAATGGCAGGTCCCAAGCCTGCCCATGCTTAGGGAACTTATTACGTGTAGAGCTCAAGACTCTGCTACACCTGTGCCACCACGGGCAGACCCAGGGGAGGTCAGAGGAGCAAGAGTGTCCAAGATGAAGCATAAGGCATGAAGTCACTCTCAAATGCATAAAGAGTCGCCTATAAAGAGACAGGGCTTATCTCAGGCACCACCTCCCTCCTTTCCTTCTTCTTTAATCTTCTAGGGAAGTTGAGAACATAAAAGGAGAGATGTTTCTCCCTAAGTGAGCATATGTTAGCATCGTACCCTTTAACATTACAGGTGACCCTATGAGGAACCGCCACACTAAAGTAGGTTTAAACTTCCCAGATGGCTGCATCCTTGACATACAAACAAAGCAAACTAGGTCAGTTTCACAGACGTATGACCAGTGCAGTCCACTCCATGCTCACAAGAGGACCTAGGCTTGGCGTATGCTCTGCAATGGCCATGCTGAAATTCTTTGAGTTTGAGTTTTGTATGTAAGAGTCAATAGCACACTGCAGTACTCACTGGAGAGTGGACATGTCAGCTTACAACCGATCCTGACTCCCACCGCACCCTCACCTCTCCAGGACAGGTTCTCGCCGCCCATTCCCCCATCACCAGCACCCCAGGCCCCACTGGCCTTCTGCTCACCACCTCCCATCACATGATCCCTGCCCACTATGATCCCTGCAGGAACCTGGGCATGGGTGTAGGGAAGATCAGGGTTGGCCATATGCATGTCCTACAGCATCCCATGGTATGGTTGTGTCTGTCCCCATTCCATGCTAGTAGCATCATGGCGTGTTTGGTGGGTGGCCAGCCCGATTCTGAGACACTGGAATGGCACACCCACTGAGGAGGTTGCAATACACCTGGGAGCTGCCCATCTGCTGGGGGCAGGAGGAGCTGGCCTACGAAGGGGAAGCACCTGGCTCAACTTCCAGAGGACGTGTGCCAGGCAAGAGTACAATCCCTGGGTGCAGCAGCAGGCAAAAGAGGGGACCTGGCCAGCATCATGCCTGAGCGCATGTGTCTGAGCCCAAGGCCCTAGGTGCCTGTGAGACATGAGTGTTCCCTGGGCACACCCCAAAGCCTTGGGGGAGCCTTCTCTTCCTGCTTCCACCATTCCCGAGTCTGGCCTGTTGGACCCTCTGGCCATTTCAGGGCTCCCTCCAGGAATTAAGTGCTCTGATATTTGCGTGTAAAACTGGCATTGCACAATATAAAGAAGAGTTAGTGTCATGCTAATAATTAAACTTTTAAATTTTCTTTACTGAGAACTACATGGGATAGGAAATTTAAAACACCATGACTAGTTAAGAGAAGCAAGTGGCAAAAGAAAGAAAACGTTTTATATCTTATTTCCTTGGACAAACACTTTTTTTCTTGCTGAGTAAGAGGCCCCATGTTTTTATTTTGCACCAGGCCCTGAAAATTAGGTAGTCAGTCCTGAAGTAAATTATCCAGCTAACCAACAAAATCTTAAAAATAGAAACAAAACCAAAAGCTAGAAGCCATCCTCAGTGATAACCCAGCTAAACAGTCAATGAACTGTGTGATGAGCCAACTTTTCAAGACCTCTGAGTTCTTCTCTAATTTAGTAGCTGCCTTCTAGGAGGGTTGTGGGGATTAAAAGAATAGTACTTGTAAAATACCCAGAAGAGTGGCTGCTCCTTAGTAATCTTCCGGGTAGCGCTAGCTGCTGTATTACCATCACGTGCATGACCCCAACATGTTTTGCATCCTGATTGCATCTTGCAGGGCAGGTGTTTCTCTCCGCCACCGGGCACATGAAGGGTTGACATTCAGGAAGGTGGCGTGATGCACCCAAGCTACCCATCTGCGAACAGCAGAGCCTGGGTGTAGAGCAGATCTGCCCAGCCCCAAAGCCCAGTTCCCTGCTCCATACCTCACAGACCCATAGCTCCTCTTCACTCTACTAACTGCACTTATGTATTCTATTTGTGAGCCTGAAATAGCTCCGTGCCAAATGCCCTGGACAAAGCACCCTGGAGCCAGGTACTGACATTTCAGGAGATGCTAACATGCACTGTTTCTTTTCGTGAATGAAGGGCAGCATTCAGTAGTGAAACGATGGGGTTTCCATCCCATCTCCCTTTCTTCCTTTCCAGGTCGGAGCAGTGTCGGATTACTCAGGTACCCCTGGTCTGCACTCCCACGCCCGTGCCTCAGTACTGAGTCCCTTGTGTTTTTGGGCGTGGTTGACAGCCACTGTGCGCAGGTGGGGCAGAAGCAGCCTGCAGACCTGGAGGTGTCAGGTGTGAACATCTACCCACCGCTTTTCTGTCTTGTTGCTGAAGGGCTGGCCAGTGGAGGACAGTGGGGACAACTGGGACACAGACTATGAGACAACAGCTTCCGCTGCAGGCCTATGACAGCAGGTCACTGACCCAGGGAATCTGCGTCACTGCCTACCCCATGAGTGCATAGGTTGCGCTCTCCTGAGGCAAGGCCTGATAGCTTTCATACTTGAGAGTCCACATGCCTGGCGGGCATCCAGGCTGGAGGCCACGCAAGCTTCTTCCATCCTTAAACACAGCCTGAAACCATGCAAGAGAAGATGGAAACACGCACCTGCTCCACAGACAGCTTTATGGGTGGGCTCATTAGCAGAAGTTGGGGGGGTGACCCTGTAGGAAAGGGCTCTTCCTAAGACTTCCTGTAGCCCAGCCTTTATAAATAGACTAATAAACATCACATGCAGTGTCATGAGTTGTCTGCAGACTGATTTCTCTACCTTCCTTTCTTTTTTTTTTTTTTTTTTGAGACAGAGTCTTGCTCTGTCACCCAGGCTGGAGTGCAGTGGTGTGATCTCGGCTTACTGCAACCACTGCCTCCCGGGTTCAAGGATTCTCCTGCCTCAGCCTCCTGAGTAGCTGGGACAACAAGCATGCACCACTACACTGGGCTAATTTTTTGTAGAGACGGGATTTCACGTTGGTCAGGCTGGTCTCGAACTCCTGACCTCAAATGATCCGTCCGCCTTGGCCTCCCAAAGTGCAGGGATTACAGGCATGAGCCATTGCGCCCGGCCCATGTTCCTTCTAATTTTATATATATGGCAAGCGGTGGGGAACAGGGAAGCTTGGGGTTTTATAAGGAGAATGTGTTGCTGTCTTTTCAGATCTTAAAAAAGCTTAATCCCTGCAATTTAGATAAATCAGATAGGCATTACCAGGTTAGGGTTAAGGCTCCCAGAATGGCTTTACAATTGATTACAAACACAGCACTTATTAAGTCTTAACTGAGTAATTTGCAGCTTATTTCACTCCCAGCTAATTAAAATGTAATCAGGATTGTCTAGCAATGTGCATTCTGTCAGCAGTTTTTCTTCCAAAGAGAAATCACGCCAAGGAGACCACAAGAAAAGCCTTTCACGGGAACTGGCTTCATCTAAGCTGCTGCTTTAGCCACTGAAACTGGAAAACAAATAAATGACAGCACTGACAATTGAATAAAAAGAAAAAAAAAAGGTACTCTTTCTCCCTGGGAATAGGCAGCTCCGTTTCGTTTTCTGTTGTTTCAAATAATAGTGTGGCATCTTCTTAGGAGAGTGACTTTCAGGGTAGGACGCGGAGAGCTGGAGACCAGGGGCCTGGGGACCGGCCCTCTCCCGGCTCTGTCCAGGATGTCTGGGTAATTTCACCACAGGAGGTGAGCACTGGGTCTTCCATTCCCTGAAGACGCAGGAGGACTGCAGAGCGTGCCCATTTCTCTGACACCCACGAGATGCTGCTTCTATGACTTAGAACAAACTCAACTGCACACTCGCGAACGCGTCAGCTTCACCAGCCGGTTCAAAATCAACCCTGAGGGCTAAGGGGAATCACTTCCACACTCCACCCGTATTAATATAGCCTCCTCTGGCAGCTTAATTCCCAGGGCCCCTAGGGGAACCCTCCGCCCCTTGACCCAGCCCCGCCAGGAGGGGCGCCCAGTTTAAGAGCCAAGGGTTTGGCTTGCAGTTCCCGCCCAGTCACCACTTCTCCTTTTGGTCCCTCCAGAGTTTCCCTGAGGCGAAAAATTGGGAACTTGGAACAGGTGGGCACCTACGGAGAGAGGCGATAATGAGAAGGAGAGAAGGATGAGAGAGGTTCAAAGTAAGTGGAGGATTTCAGAGCTTGCGCGCTCGACAGGGCTGGTAGAGGCAGCAGCTGCACTCGCTCCCGCTGAGTCCGGAACCTGCTCTCGTGCGCCCACCAGCACCCGGAGCCTCCGCGCAAGTCCCGGGGGGATCCGCGCCACAGGGCAGAGTCCCGGCAACCCGCTGGAGCCAAGCGCGCGGCTCCCGGAGCCTCCCACACAAGCCCGCGCGCGCACACACACACTCCCCCATCCTCAAAAAACCTACGTACGCGGTTTGGGGGACGGTGCCCTCCGGACTCGTTGCAGAGTATCCAAATACGGCCCCGCCAAATCCCCTGTCCCCGGCACTTCTTCCCTGACGCTCTACGGTAGTCCAGAGCAAGACCTTGAATATTTGGGGTTCCGAATTGAGGCGCGCACAGCCACCCGCACCCGCAACACGCGTATACGCGCACCCTGGAACACGACTTGGCACAAGTCCCCCGGCTGGGGCTCCAAGGGTGAGCAGCGAGCTCTGAGCCCGCAGAGGGTAAAAACCATCGTTCAAAAGAGACAAAGTGTCGGCCGGCGGGCACCTGCAGGGCTGGGGCTCGAGGCGAGGTCCCCGGGCGCAGCCGGGCGCGCCTGCCGGACTCCCTGCCAGTGCCCCGGAGCGCCTGGGACTTTGCAGGAGTCGCCACCCGCCCAGAGTCTCGCGCACTCAATTCCCGGGAAACAGCCACATCCACACACCCACCCTCGGCATTCACGACTCTCCCTCCCCAAGGAAATCGCCTTTGGTTTCCCGCTGGGAAGGAGGGAGTTGGGACAAGATGCCTCGGGCTTCTTTTTCGTTTCGGGAGCCGGGAAGAGGCTGGAAAGGAGGGTTCCAGCACCTCGACTGTATAATCCACGCCCAGGGGAAGCCAGGATCAGCCCGCGGCGCTGGCCCAGAACTTTGCGCGCCCAGGCTGGGAGGCGCGCGCCCCGGTGCGCCCCCGCCGCGGCCGCAGCCCCAGAAATAACCCCGGGCGGGCGGGGGCCTCCCCGTACCTGGAAGTGCTGGAAGAAGGCGGAGATGCGAGTGATCTGCAGGCTCAGGCACCTGGAGGCGCAGCGGGCGCGCTGGACGCTCCCGGCAGACAGTGACTCGTCCAGCCGTCGCGCAGCAGCCGCGCCGGGGCCGGCCGCCAGGCAGACCCTGGAGGCCGCCAGCCAGAGGCAGAGGGTCAGGACAGCGCTGGGCACCCCAAGCACCATGGCTGCAGGTCGTGGGCGAGGGCGCCGGCCGTGGGCCGAGGCTCCCTGCTCCGCGCCGGGGCTGCACTGCTGGGGACCAGGCAGGCAGCGGCCGCGACTAAGCCGGAAAGTTCAATCCTTCAACTAATGCCGGACCCTCCCATCCGACCTCCCTCCCAGCTCGCCCTCGAGGGGTGGGGTGAGGGGGACAGGCGGCCGCACCATTGGCTGGAAGGCGTGTGAGTGACAGGGGGGCCGGGCGCAGGGCCCGTGGGCCGGTCTCGGGGACTGCGAGCTCGCGCGCTCCGGGGGAGGGCGACGCCGAGCGGCTTTCCACGCCGCGCGGGTCTCAAGGGGCCGGGCTCCCACGCAGGCGCCTTTCCCGTCCGCACCAACCGCTTCCTGCCCCTCCCACCTCCCCCCTCCGTCCAGGTAAACGTCAGGTGTGAGCAGGTCCAGGCCTGCCAGGAGGGTTGCTCCCTTCCGCAGGAGGGAAGAGGCCTCAGGACCCCCAGGGGCGTCCCACCTGCCTGGGGATTGACCCCGCGCCCCTAAGTGGCCTGTTTTCTCCCCGACCTCCCCTGGGTCCAGGCTACATATTCGAATTCCCTTTGCCCAGGTAGTGGAAAGAAGGGAAGAAAACTGAAATGGCAGTAAGGCAGACGGGGAGGGGAGCGTGGACATTTGCCCTACAGTGTCCCGAAGACATGTTGCTCCTTCTCTCCCTCCTGCATTTCTTCCGTCCTTCCCGCATCCCTCCCTCCCTCCCTTCCTTCCCGCACTGTTTTCCCTGGAGACAGTCTCAGCGCATAGCTAACCACCTTTAGGTCCACACGCCTTGTTTCCTCAGGTGTCTGTTTTTCTAGTAAGCCTTGCACGCCCCAAGTGAGTGATTTATTCTAAATAGACTTGCGTCTTAATCTCTTTCTTTCCCCACGATTTGCCCCGAGCCTCTTGACTCAGGCTTTTTAGCTTTGGAATGGCTGCTCCGGCCTGTCCTGTCGTTTTTTCTAGTGTTCTCTCAGCACAGGAATTCTCCCTCCCCAGCCAGGATCCTGCCGCAGAAAGACAGGAGGCATTGATAAGACACAACCTGTGACAAAACTGTACGCTCCCCTGAGCTCCATCAGGAAGTGACAGTCCCCGTGCAGGTAGGAGAACCCAGAGAAAAAAGACCCAGGCACACTCCTGTTCGAATGCACAACAACTGACTGCTGTTCCTTTGCTCTGACATCTCCAGTCTCCTACCCAATTGCGCTTTCACCTTCCAAAACATAGGATCTCCATAAGCACCCAGCTCAACACAGTCAGGGCATCTAGATGCACTCGCTCTACTCAGAGCTACATCAGAAGGCTCGAATCCTCTGCACAAAGCCAGTATAGTTGTTTTGCAATTTCCCACCCTTTCCCTTATTCTTATACACAGGTTCCACTCTGCAATTTTGAGATCTGCTTGTTAACAAATTGCAATGACAGCCATCTGCAGCTATCCTATTATGAGTGCTTTTCAAGTACATCATCTTACATGTGTATTTCTTCACATAGCTTAAATCAGGAAGGCCAGTCGAATTAATTGGCCTTGGTGTGTTTCTCAGCGAATTAGAAAATCAGGGTCATCTTGTTCAAAAGGTTCTATAGGCAGAGCCAGTTTCATGGACATACAAGCTGTACAATGGTACAGTCGCACTCTTAGAAGGCCTGTTCTGCTATCACCATCCTGAAACTCTTCACAATATTTGAACAAGTTTCCCTGAATTTTCATTTTGCATGAAGTCTCACAGATGATGTAGCTGACCCTACCTGTAGGTTTTAGCCATGACAATGCTTTACTTCAGGGGTCCCCAACCCCCAGGCCTTGGACCAGTACCTGTCAGTGGCCTGTTAGGAACTGGGCTAAGGCAGGCTGGGGAACATTACTGCCTGAGCTGCGCCTCAGGTCAGATCAGTGGCGACATTAGATTTTGATACGAGCTTCAATCCTATAGTGAACTATGCATGGGAGATATCTAGGTAGCGCACTCCTTATGAGAATCTAATGTCGATCTGAGATGGAACAATTTCATCCCCAAGCCATCACTCGCTACCCCCAGGTCCATGGAAAAACTGTCTTCCATGAAACCAGTCCCTGGTACCAAAAAGGTTGGGGCCACTCTTTACTTGGGCTGGAAACCTAGTAATTTTGGCATAAGCTTACACGACTTCAGTGATTTGTTTTAAAATTGCTCAGAATTGCAAATGGAAATATTTTTTAAGTATGTTAAACATAATATTAACGAAGAGTAAAGAAGCTAACTATAGTGACCCCAAGCAAGCATGTGTATAAAGCGAAGTGTCAATAAATAATGTCTGAATACAGAGATTGTCTTCTAAATGTTATCACTTTAATTTGTGAATTACTAAAAACATTTCCCAAAGCTTAGGGGATCCTGTCCTAGTGTTTCTTTGGAGTTTTTTTGTTTTGTTTTGTTTTGTTTTGTTTTGTTTTGTTTTGGGACGCAGTCTCATTCTGTCACCCAGGCTGGAGTGCAGTGGTATGATCCCCAGGGCCCGGTCTGTTTGGAGTTTTAAAGTTAAGCAAGGCTGGGCCTGGTGGCTCATGCCTGTAATCCCAACACTTTGGGAGGCTGAGGAGGGCAGATCACGAGGTAAGGAGATGGAGACCATCCCGGCTAACGTGGTGAAACCCGGTCTCTACTAAAAATACAAAAAAATTAGGCACGTCTGGTGGTGGGCGCCTGTAGTCCCAGCTACTCAGGAGGCTGAGGCAGGAGAATAGCCTGAACCCGGGAGGTGGAGCTTGCAGTGAGCCGAGATTGCACCACTGCACTCCAGCCTGGGCGACAGAGAGAGATTCCGTCTCAAAATTAAATAAATAAATGAATAAATTAATTAATTAATAAAGTTAAGCAAATACATGGTCTTGGTGAAGGCAAAGATATTATGTACACCGACATTTTCTTAGGTAACTTTGATTTATAATTTTACATGTCATATCATGAAATGCATATTCTAGAAAGTGAAATCACGAGGACAAGCATGCTGAGCTTTTAAAAACAGCCTTTGGATGTTCACAGGGGTTGCCATATTTTTTTTAAAAAGCAGTGTATGTGCTACTTACATGGGTTCCATAGCATATGAATTTCTATGAATAAATGCATTTTATAATAAACCACAAAGGAGAACAAACAGTTTAACAGAAAGCTTGGGTTTAAACATATAGGGCCACCTTATTATAAATATGTTAAAATAATATTTGCGGTTATATTGCTTTCTTCTTTTAGAATAATCACAGACATCCTCTGTGATTATGCAGGCCTTTCTCATATTATTTATTTTAATTGCAGTTTAAAGTAACTTTTTAAAAGAAAACATTCTAGTAAAGTCAGAATAACAGTCAAATTTCAGTGCTTTTTTGTTTTGTTTTCATTCTGCCCATGTATGCCTAACTTATTATGCAGCTCACCTTGCAAATTGAAACATGGAAGTTCTCTGACTTTTGACATACCCGGGTAAGCCACAACCTAAGTTAATGAAAGCCAACCCCGGGGAGGAGAAGCCTAAGAGTATGCTGAGGAATGATGGATAAAGGGGTAGGACCCTCGGGTGCAGCTAGTAAGACAGTGCTCAGTATGTCTTTCTCCAGATCTCCTTGACCCCCATGATCCAAATTTGTCTAGAGAAGAATTGAACCTCACATTGACTTTGGTTTGACTTAAATAGACAAGCACACATTTAACAAAGAGAGAAGAAAAGCACCTTAATTGTCTCTTACTTATATCTACGTGAACAACGATAGACTAAAATGTGTGGTTGTCTTGATCGGGTTGTGGAGGAATCACACAAAATAAAGCCCTCATTCACAGTTTCCAAAAGTTATTATTTTCCTTTTATTTTCTTTAGTTATTGGTTTCTTTTTCTTTTCCTTTTTTTTTTTTTTCTGTTTTTCTGCAGAGAACAAGAAGCACCTGAAATCTTTACTAAAGATAGACCCCAGGGCCCTAAATTCAGAGATTCTGAGTCAGTATGTCTGGGGTGGAGGGTTGAAATGTCAGCTTTTAAATAATACCCCAAGTGATTCCATACAAATTCAACCAGAGACTACACTTTGAGGGATAATTGATTTTAAAAGTACATCTGAGGCCCGGCTCGGTGGCTCATGCCTATAATTCCAGCACTTTGGGAGGCCAAGGCAGGAGGATCACTTGAGCTCAGGAGTTTGAGACCAGCCTGGGCAACAAGGGGAAACTCCATCTCTACAAAAAGTACAAAAATTAGCCAGGCATGGTGGTAGGTGGTAAACATCTGTGGTCCCAGCTACTCAGGAAGCCTAGGTGTGAGGACTGCTTGAGCCCAGGAGGTCGAGGCTGCAGTGCACCCAGATCATGCCATTGAATTCCAGCCTTGGTGACAGAGCCAGACGCTGTCTCAAAACAAAACAAAACAAAGTACATAACCATTAAAAATGGTACAAAAAATTTATTTAAACAGCCTCTATGATTTAATTTTGTTTAAAGTATCTTTTTTTAGATGTGTGTTTATGTGGATTGGACATACTAGTCTATTTCTTAACAATCAAATGGACGTATTTTTCCAATACATTTAGCCAAGACTCTCTTAGACTCATTGTTTTTTCAGACAGCAACTTGCCTTTTTTTCAAAGGTCTTCCAGCTACATTGGATAAGGATAAAGTTCGAAGGTAGCAAATATAATCTTTATCTGATATGCTTCCCTTAGAAAAGCAAAATGAGAACTCACTCGAAACCTGAAGAACAAATACTTAAATATGACAGCATTTAGGAGTCATGAACAAAACGACATCGTCCCTGGTTTTGGTTCTCAGGGGAAAGTAAAGAGGGGAAGAAAGTCACAGATGAGGTCTAGTTTCCTTTCTAATTGCCTCCACTTGATGATGCAAGAGTGTGCATCTTCCCTTACAGACTGCAGTTCACTTCAGGAAAAGCAACAGTGGCAAGATGAAGGAGTGTGCCCCGCAAGCTCACTGGCCGTGACCCATACTTCCACCCTCTCAGGCAACGTTCTCAGGCTTTGCTAGCTCAGCTCCGCTAAAGCCCTTCTTTAACCGCTTTCCTTCTCCTCCAGACTTAACTTCTCTTCTGCACAGCACAGGATACAATTAAGAACTGAATGGATAAATGTCAGATTTGCATCTTTCGCAATGTGGTTTCAGGCAAGAATGAGGTATACCTTTATGGTACTGTACCCATCTGTTCCCCAATGGCCAATCTAATGATTTTACAAATAACGATGATTGCTTTTGGCATAGGGTCTTTGAATATACACTCTAGTTTACACCAAAGACCACCGCATCCATTTACAGTCTTCTGCTTGCTTTTATCACCTCTCAAGGCTAGATACCCTATTTGGGGATAACTTTAGCATATAACACATTTTTTACCTTCAACGAGATTATAAAAATTTAGTTGTAGTCCATACAGTTTAAAGAGATCACTTTTATTAGTCATCCTGATGTTTCCTAAGATTTTACAAAGTTTCAGCATTGTGTTTCCTATTATTTTTGTGCACTGAAGACTATTTTAATGACATTTTGCAAAATATACGAAAAATTGTCAAATACTATGATTTCTAACTACCACTTCTCAAGAATTTGTCTCTTTGCCCTTTCACGTTGTCATGTCACCATCAATGAGTGTTAAATTTGTTTGCTGCCTGTTCTACACTTGTGCTGAGAGTCTAGACTAAGAAATTGCTAAAGTTTTTTTCCTGGCTGCAATCGTCACTAAAGTTAAAATAATTAGTAAAAAATAGGCCGGGCATGGTGGCTCACACCTGTAATCCCAGCACTTTGGGAGGCCGAGGCGGGCAGATAATAAGGTCAGGAGATCAAGAGATCCTGGCCAACGTGGTGAAACCCCGTCTCTACTAAAATACAAAAAAAAAAAAAAAAAATTAGCCAGCCTCGGGAGACTGAGGCAGAGGAATCACTTGAACCTGGGAGGCGAAGGCTGCAGTGAGCTGAGATCACCCCACTGCACTCCAGCCTGGTGACAGATCGAGACTCCGTCTCAAAATAAAATAAAATAAAAATAAATAAATAAATAAAGTATCTCAGAGGATGCATTTTCATGTGTCAAGAGCAATTGTCTGGCGATGGGAATGGTGATGTGCAATGGTGATGTTCGGCTGTGGGTGCACTTTCCCTCCCAGAGCCCCACCATGAATCTCTCTCTAGTACAGGTGATGGCCTCTGCTGATTCTGGTGTCTTACACAGCAGAACAGATGCTTCACCCAGCAAGGAGGGTGGGTTTTTGAAACCCAGTGGTTTCACGGGCTGCTTGACGCCTGTAAAACTGAACGCTTGCCCCAGTGACAAGGCAGTTAGCTAATTTTACCCTACTTCTAACGTTACCAACACTACTATAAGCAACCGTAAATACTTAGGGCCCTCATGTCAAATTCTCCATACAAGCCATAGATACTGAAAAACATACAAATAGTTAGAAATACTTAAAGTCAAATGTGGAGGCTATTAGACATATAAACAGTGACTACTGTATTTCAAAAATGTATGACAAAATTGTTACTGGCTTGCCCCTAAACAAATATTTGGAAAAGCATAAACAAATTAATAGAAGCATGAATTTAATGAAGTCTTAAATGATATAACTTTAATTAAAAATGACATTTCTCACTTTTGAGTGGTCTGCTTTTCATGTGCATACTGTACTTTTCAGTAAAATTTGTACTTAAAATTTTGTAAAACAAGACTTTTTTGAAGCAGTTTTTTAAAACAAAGCTCAAATAAATAATCGTGTTTATTCTGAATTTCATGTTAAACATGAAAATAAATCTACAGGTGCGCTTCAGAATTACTGAAACTTTATTCTGTTAAAAGTCTTAAGTGGGTTTTTGTTCTCTGATGTTTTCAAGCCTATTGAAATTGACATTGAGCCACATAAATACCAAGGGATTTGGAGAGAAGCCGCTGGAAATTACAGAAGCAGCTTTTTAACAGGAAACAGCGCCACACGCTGGCCATTTAAATAAAACGGGAAGGAAAGCACAGAACTGTCTATGTGTGATAACCTAATTTTAGGACAAAGCTGTCCACTCTACAGCATATATCTGACTGGGGTAATCACGCCACATTCTCACTTAGCACTAACTCAATTACTTCCAATGTGGATTTAAATATTGCAAGGCGTTCCTGCATCTCTACAGTCACACTGACCTAAATTAGGGAAATTAGTATAGCAGTTTCAAGCAATTTTTTTCCTTTTAAACACTTTACAAATATTCCCTACAAAATTAACTGACAAAGGTAGACTGTCTGTGAATTACATCTATGGAGGCGTCTGTTTGGAACCACTTTTTTTTTTTTTTTTTTTTTGCAGCTCCTGCATGGCTTTTTAGGATTTTGTAAAATGTGAGAACATATGAATAACAT
>NW_012108441.1:2140737-2160824 GCF_000951045.1 Mandrillus leucophaeus | reverse complement strand
ATTTTAATGACATTTTGCAAAATATACGAAAAATTGTCAAATACTATGATTTCTAACTACCACTTCTCAAGAATTTGTCTCTTTGCCCTTTCACGTTGTCATGTCACCATCAATGAGTGTTAAATTTGTTTGCTGCCTGTTCTACACTTGTGCTGAGAGTCTAGACTAAGAAATTGCTAAAGTTTTTTTCCTGGCTGCAATCGTCACTAAAGTTAAAATAATTAGTAAAAAATAGGCCGGGCATGGTGGCTCACACCTGTAATCCCAGCACTTTGGGAGGCCGAGGCGGGCAGATAATAAGGTCAGGAGATCAAGAGATCCTGGCCAACGTGGTGAAACCCCGTCTCTACTAAAATACAAAAAAAAAAAAAAAAAATTAGCCAGCCTCGGGAGACTGAGGCAGAGGAATCACTTGAACCTGGGAGGCGAAGGCTGCAGTGAGCTGAGATCACCCCACTGCACTCCAGCCTGGTGACAGATCGAGACTCCGTCTCAAAATAAAATAAAATAAAAATAAATAAATAAATAAAGTATCTCAGAGGATGCATTTTCATGTGTCAAGAGCAATTGTCTGGCGATGGGAATGGTGATGTGCAATGGTGATGTTCGGCTGTGGGTGCACTTTCCCTCCCAGAGCCCCACCATGAATCTCTCTCTAGTACAGGTGATGGCCTCTGCTGATTCTGGTGTCTTACACAGCAGAACAGATGCTTCACCCAGCAAGGAGGGTGGGTTTTTGAAACCCAGTGGTTTCACGGGCTGCTTGACGCCTGTAAAACTGAACGCTTGCCCCAGTGACAAGGCAGTTAGCTAATTTTACCCTACTTCTAACGTTACCAACACTACTATAAGCAACCGTAAATACTTAGGGCCCTCATGTCAAATTCTCCATACAAGCCATAGATACTGAAAAACATACAAATAGTTAGAAATACTTAAAGTCAAATGTGGAGGCTATTAGACATATAAACAGTGACTACTGTATTTCAAAAATGTATGACAAAATTGTTACTGGCTTGCCCCTAAACAAATATTTGGAAAAGCATAAACAAATTAATAGAAGCATGAATTTAATGAAGTCTTAAATGATATAACTTTAATTAAAAATGACATTTCTCACTTTTGAGTGGTCTGCTTTTCATGTGCATACTGTACTTTTCAGTAAAATTTGTACTTAAAATTTTGTAAAACAAGACTTTTTTGAAGCAGTTTTTTAAAACAAAGCTCAAATAAATAATCGTGTTTATTCTGAATTTCATGTTAAACATGAAAATAAATCTACAGGTGCGCTTCAGAATTACTGAAACTTTATTCTGTTAAAAGTCTTAAGTGGGTTTTTGTTCTCTGATGTTTTCAAGCCTATTGAAATTGACATTGAGCCACATAAATACCAAGGGATTTGGAGAGAAGCCGCTGGAAATTACAGAAGCAGCTTTTTAACAGGAAACAGCGCCACACGCTGGCCATTTAAATAAAACGGGAAGGAAAGCACAGAACTGTCTATGTGTGATAACCTAATTTTAGGACAAAGCTGTCCACTCTACAGCATATATCTGACTGGGGTAATCACGCCACATTCTCACTTAGCACTAACTCAATTACTTCCAATGTGGATTTAAATATTGCAAGGCGTTCCTGCATCTCTACAGTCACACTGACCTAAATTAGGGAAATTAGTATAGCAGTTTCAAGCAATTTTTTTCCTTTTAAACACTTTACAAATATTCCCTACAAAATTAACTGACAAAGGTAGACTGTCTGTGAATTACATCTATGGAGGCGTCTGTTTGGAACCACTTTTTTTTTTTTTTTTTTTTTGCAGCTCCTGCATGGCTTTTTAGGATTTTGTAAAATGTGAGAACATATGAATAACATTTGACGCCAGGGAAAACAAGAGCAAAAAAAGTTGACAGGCTTTATCTGCTGCCTTAGAGAACATGAAGAAGACCCAGAAACTACCTTTTAACACTCACCAGCCACTCTGCACAAGATGAGACAACAGCCAAGAGATGAAGATAAACATGTTTGGGAGCCTGGGGGAAGCCTGCATTGCTCCAAGACCAAGTGGGCAGGGCCTATGAATGTAACTAAGGTGTGAACTAACTGTTTCCTCTTCTGTATCCACCGGAGCTAATAAAAAGCATCCCTTAGGACCACAAAGAAAACAAAACAAAGAGACACATTTTGTTTATTTCCAGGATTTTGTATAGCGGCTAGCATGAACCAACTGGAGAATAGTCTGCTCTAAGAGTGAATTTTGGGTGTTTCAGAGTCAGAGAGCAAAGCTGACTCCCTTCCAGTCTCTTCTCATTGTTCCTGGGCCTCTGAATGCCCAGCCCTCCTCGGGCACTATGTAGCACATCAAAGGTCAGCTTCGAGTTCCAGGGAGTGCCAAGGCCAGGAGTTCACTTCGCCTTTTGTTTTCTTAGCAATCTGTGTTTCGCTGGGACACACATGGACAACAGTTGGATATCAAACATGGTAAATGGAGCCTGGGCAACATAACAAGACCTTGTCTCTACCAAATAGATAAATAAATAAAAAATAAAATAAAATAAAATAAAAAAATAAATAAACATCAGGGAAAGTGGCACACACCTTTAGTCCCAGAGAGGCTGAAGCAAGATCACCTGAGCCTGGGAGGTTGAGGCTGCAGTGAACTGTGATCGCACCACTGCACTCCACGCTGGGTGACAAAGCGAGACCCTGTTTTCTAAAATAATAAGAAAACAGAAAAGAAAAAAAGATGGTGAATGGGATTCGCTTGATGTTTAAGTGGGGATTCCTAATGGGATGTTTCTCCCTGGTCTTTCTGGACATTGCCTGAGATAGCTAAGGTAGTTAGCAACACGGTAACAACTTCTGTCCTCAAAAAGAAACTGAAGGGGAGGTGTCCATCTGTATTCCACAAGTTTCTTTTTCTTCTGCAAATAATTAGTAGCTACCATTCTGAATTGATGAGAGTTCAGGTGGTATTTATCCCTGAGGGATTTATTTCCAACATCTCAGTGTTCATAATGCTTTCCATACACGGAGGACGGTGCTAGGAAAATCATTCGGTTGAGAGCATTCGTACAGGCAGAGATGCTCCTCAATTATTGATACAGAGAAAGCCAGTGAAGACCAGTGGCATGATTGGAAAACTGGTCAACTCATTCATATTAGTAGGATATAGCCAAGTGAATTACTGCTTCCTGGCATTATGCACAAACAAAGAAATGAAAAGAGATCTAAACCCTTTCCTGTTTTCAGAGGATTAGATGCACATGTTCATTGTTTATTTAATATCAAAAGACTTTTTATCATTGTCTGCAAAAACTTTAAAGTTATGACTATCATAACTGCCTACTCAGACATTAAGGGATTGTAAGACATCATTCATAGATAGATAGATAGATAGATAGATAGATAGATAGATAGATAGATAGACAGACAGATAGATATTTAGATAGATACAATTTTGTATGTATATATACACAAAATTTCCCTAAGTACAAGGACTATTTGTAGACTCTGTTTTTCTTTGTCAGTTTGTACATTTTAATTCTAATTATATAATTTAAATTTTACAAGCCTTATTATTTTTGTTTTATATACTCAATATTCATTATGATTTAATATCTATCCCTTCCATTGCTTCTTCTTTCTTACATTTCAATGTTTCCATCTGGGATCATTCCTTCTGCTGCAAGAAGTTAAATATATGCAACTGTGTGTGTGTGTGTGTGTATATATATATAAAAGTATGGTTCTACTGGAAGCAGATTTTCTCAGATTTATTTATTTCCTTCCTTCCTTCCTTCTTTCCTTCCTTCCTTCCTTCCTTCCTTCCTTCCTTCCTTCCTTCTTTCTTTCTCGCTCTCTCTCTCTCTCTCTCTCTCTCTTTCTTTTTTTGATGGAGGTTCGCTTTTTTTGCCCAGGCTGGAGTGCAATGGCATGATCTCGGCTCACCCCAACCTCTGTCTCCCGGGTTCAAGTGATTCTTCTGCCTCAGCCTCCCAAAGTGCTGGGATTACAGGCATGAGCCACTGCGCCCGGCCTCAGATTTCTTTTTGAGGGGATGTATTGTCGTGTCTTTGTTTCATTTTTATTTTTGGAGAATACTTTTTCTACAATAGAATTCTAGATTAGCAGTTATATCCTTTCCCCATTATCACTGTTCATTTTTTCAAAGTAGAATAGGGGTCTTTTCTGTCATCTTGGACCAGAAGATTTCCCACTCAGAGGTCTTCAAGCCACTCAGCACGCCAGGGAATTACTTCTTGCTGAGGATACAAAATCTCCCCAACTGTTTTGCTCTTAGCTTGTTGAGCTTATGGGACTGACTTATTCCCAAGACTCCTTCCTTTGAAATTCCTGTTTCTAAACAGCACATTTGCCTAGCTTTCCTATGTCTCTTCCCCAGTTTTCTTCCCCGGAGCCTCTTTTTGCATCCCTCTGGATTCATCACTGTTCTTGAAATAATTCTGTTCCATGTGATAGAATCAAAGGGCAAGTTGGACAAGGAGGCTTTGCATGGGAAAGAAGCTCATGTGGCAGGAATTGGGGATGCTCTTGCTCTACCTTACAGAGCCCAGTCAGTACTGGGGCTCTATCTTCTCCTGTCTATGCTGTATAGACCCGAATCTCATTTGCCCAGCCCTGGCCCGGTGTCCACTTGGGTGAGAAGCTCTGGCCCAGGTGTGGGTCATTTATTTTTGACCAGGGCCCACCGCAGACCCTGAGTTTCCTTCCCAGAGATGAAGACTCTGCTTTGGGTCAAGCAGCTATGCAAAGAGGCGGTGTCTATGAGTGGCTCCTTGGGCCTTTCCCTAGTTGTTCTGCAGAGCTGTAAGCTTTGCACGTGTCTCTCTCAACCACCACTGCCCTGAGCTTTCGCTACGTAAGACCAACCCCCCGTTGGGCATTTCCAAAGGGCGAGACACACGCACAATCCTGCCTCAGGAACCCAGCCCCCATTGCCCAGTGCAGGAAGCGTGCCTGGCCTATTGCAAAAGTACCCAAGACAGTCAGTTAAATAAAAGCTGCTGAAACCACAGAACCTGCAAAAGACTGCCTGGGTATGAACCCCAGTCGACCCTGTGGAAGCTTTTAGAAGTGTGGACTTGGGGATATTATTTATGTTCTCTGTACTCAGTGTTCTCAAATGGAAAATGGGAAAAACATACCAACTTTGTGGTGTTGTCGTAAGTATTCACTGAGTTAATATCGGTGAACACCACCGGAAGTGTTAGCTCTTATCACGTCTTTCTAAAATTAGGATATGCTATTATTGCTGCCCTGCTTAAAAATCATGGCTGGATCCCCCCGGCTGACGTGACAGTTGTTTATCATGCAGTAAGAGTTGCTTTATAATGTCTTCCATCCTCAAAGCTCATCTTTCCCCAGACCCATCGGTGTCAGCCACGCTACCGAATAACTAAACACCTGGCGCCTTCACGCTGTCACTCCATGCCCATGCCAGTGGTGGATGTTGTTCTCTCTCCTGAAATGGCTGTCTCTACTCTTGGCCTGCCAACCCTGGTGCACTGAGAAATGTATAATTGTCCCCACCTTAGGTAACTGTATTGTCCTATGGGCAGCCTTTCCTAACATTCTCAGATGACATCTCCTGAGTATTTTCTTCATGCTGTTCATATTTATTGTGTTCGTCACACCTTATCAAGTCTTTGTTTACATGTCCATGTCCATCTCCACTTTTATGGCCGATGGCTATTTCTTATAGGTGCTCAACAAATTCTTTGCCTGGGCTGGAAATACTCGACGCTCTTCATTATGCGGCCTCTTTTTTTCTTACAATTTCTTAATCCTTGTATTCGACATGTAATTTTTACTCTGGGTGTTCAAAAGTATGATATAAGAGTTTACGAATAGCATAAACATTATCTGAAACTATGGAGGCCTAAACCCAAAATTCATCAGACCACATTCTCTCTGCTTCCCAAAATGTTATTTGTAGTTTGGCTGATTTAATGCTGGATGTCCTGGTTACACTTGCCAGCAGGGGGCACCAAAGGGCTGTCCTGGGAGGACGCCCCAGCACTTGCTCCCAAGTCAGAGTTGACACTGCAGTCTGAAGTTCCCTCATAGGCAAGACACCTTCAAAGACAAAGCTTAAGATGGCAATAATGACTTATCCTCCAGCAAAGCCTGAAGAGGACCAGCGAAGCAAGGAAGGAAATCCTCAAACCATTACCTGAGAGACAAATCAGGTGTCAGCCAGATCAAAGATGAATTTAGTATTAGAGAGATATTTCTTAAGTAAAGCATAAAATGTGTTAACTAAAAAAAAAAAAAAAAGAGACAGTCCGGGCACAGTGGCTCATACCTGTAATCCCAGCACTTTGGGAGGCTGAGGCGGGCGGATTGTCTGAGGTCAGGAGTTGGAGAATAGTCTGGCCAACATGGTGAAACCCTGTCTCCACTGAAAATAAAAAAAAAAAAAAAAAAAAAAAAAAATTAGCCGGGCATGGTGGCGTGTGCCTGTAATCCCAGCTATCTGGGAGGCTGAGGCAGGGGAATTGCTTGAACCAGGGAGGTGGAGGTTGCAGTGAGCCGAGATCGTGCCACTGCACGAGAGAGAGAGAGAAAATTTCAATCTACTTGGTCATATTAAAATTAAGGCATATTGTTTACCAAAGACATCTTAAAGAAAGAAAAGAGACTAATTACAATGTGGTAGAAAATGCCTTCACAATATACACTGGACAGAGTGTTGGAGTAAAGAATATGGAATTAATTCCTACACATGAAAAGAGTACAAACAGATCAAAAAAAAAAAAAAGAGAGAGAGAGAGAGAGAAAAACTTATAGGCATGGACAGAGGAAGAAACGTATTTCTAAAAGACATGTTTAGAATCATTGATTGGAAAAAATATAAAATAAGCCCACACCCTATGTTATTTTTTAACTTTGGCAACAATTTAATAAGAGTCTGATCATGCTAATTCAGCTGCAATTTAGAAATCTGACCATGCTAACTTCTTGGAAAGTGTATGGCTCTACATCATCTTTTATTTTAAAAAAATTAGAGATGGGATATCACTATTGCCCATGCTGGTCTCAAACTCCTGGATTTAAGCGATCTTCCTGTCTCAGCCTTCCAAGTAGCTGGGACTACAGGCATGAACCGCTACACCTGGCTTCAAAGCATCTTTGATACTTTGCTGGTGCGAGTATCGATTAATGCAATGACTCTGGAAAAGAGTCAGACATCACCACCAAAAAACCGACCACCCACATAGATGACAATCCCTCATTTTCACTCCTGGTGCAACCCAACTGAAACTACCGCATATATATTATCAAAGTCTTGACCAAGCAACTTTACAGCAGCACAGCTCACGTTGTCAAAACCCTGAAACCATTAAAGTGTCCATCGATAGGACAACAGATGCATAAACTCTTGTACATTCACATACTAAAATATTGTACAGCTGTTAAAATTAACTACAGAAATGCATATGTTCAACAAAAACATTAATAGTATGTGAAAAAAATGCCAACAGACTGACTACACATGGTAAGATATGCTATCTTTTTATAAAGTTAAAGGTAACTAGAATTAAAAAGATACTTATTAGTAACAAATATATGCAATAGGGCAGGTGCTGTGGCTCATGCCTGTAATCCCAGCACTTTGGGAGGCCAAGTACCAACTACTCAGGAGGCTAAGGCAGGAGAATAGCTTAAATCCAGGAGGCAGAGGTTGCAGTGAGTTGAGATTGTGCCACTGCACTCCAGCCTGGGTGACAAAGGGAGACCCTGTCTCAAAAAAAGAAAAAAAAAACCACAAATATGTGCAATAAATTTATATAAGAAGGGAAGAAGAGATCATCTTAGGCATAGGCTGTAAGATAATAGTGAATAAAACAGGAGGATTTGTTGATTGTATAAGGCCTAGCTTTTGTTAGTGGCAGTGGGATTTTCTGGTGTCCATTATGCTATTAACAATACCTAATTAAATAGCTAGCTAAATAGGTAAAATTGGCTATACCTGGAATAATGCTGCAAATATGCCATGGACCAGGAGTTATAATTTATCTAACTCAGTGTTCCTGAAATTTAAAAATATAATGAAGTCAAAATAACAGTGCCAGACACTACATGTTCACTTAAGCAGCGACACAGGGTCCTAAGCTTCTGTTGCAATATTAAATGCATCATTTGTTAAAACAATGGGTCAGAAAGCAATGGTTTGTTTGTTTTCTTTTCTTTTCTTTCTGGATGGAAAGTCAGAGGAGAATAAGGCTTAGTAATCGAGTGTTATTCTTAGGAATAATAAGGAACCAAAAGGTAGCGTTCAGATGACTGAGAAGTGTTAGCCTTGGGGATGAAACAGTCCTAGACTTTTGTGGAGCTGTCTCAAGTACCTAGTGAAACAATATGTCACTGTCAGAAAAAATGAGAAGGTAAAGAGTCCAAGACAGGGAATTGACACATGAGGAGAAGATGAGAACTCCGTGGTTTAAACAACCCATGCTTGCAATGACACTGGTCTTCTTTTTTTAATTATTATTTTTATTTTTCCATAAGTTATTGGGGTATAGGTTGTATTTGGTTACATAAGTAAGTTCTTTAGTGGTGATTAGTGGGATTTTGGTGCACCCATCACCTGAGCAGTGTACACTGCACCATGTTTGTAGTTTTTTTCTCTCTCTCGCCCCCATCCCGCTCTTCTCCCCAAGTTTCCAGTCTTTTGCGTGGATGCAGTGAACAGGGAACACTTCTATACTGCTGGTGGAAATGTAAACTAGTACAGCTGCTATGGAAAACAGTGTGGAGATTCATTAAAAAACTAAAAGTAGAACTACCATTTGATCCAGCAATCCTGCTACTGGGTATCTACCTAGAGGAAAAGAAGTCATTATTCGAAAAAGACACTTGGACACACATGTTTATAGCAGCACCATTGGCAATTGCAAAATTGTGGAACCAACCCAAATGCCCATCAATCAACAAGTGGATAAGGAAACTGTGATATATATATATATGATGGAATACTATGCAGCCATAAAAGAACAATGAATTAACAGCATTTGCAGTGCCCTGGAAGAGACTGGAGACTATTATTCTAAGTGAAGTAACTCAGGAATGGAAAAACAAACATTGTATGTTCTCACTGATATGTGGGAGCTAAGCTATGAGGACACAAAGGCATAAGAATGGGGCTGGCCTTCTGTGGGACTCACTGTGCCAGTCTGCAGGGAGGGAATGCCTTTCTTTATAGCTTTTCACTCTCCTGGGAGACACAGATTTCAGGATCAGCATTATATGCATAATGTTCAAAATCAAATGGGCCAAATGAGATCACATAGGAGTAAGTGTGGGTATAAAAGAAGAGCTACAAGGAGATTTCAGAGGATTTTAAAAGGCACCACAAGCCGGAAAAATAGTTACTACAATAATATATCCTTCCTTATATCTACGGGTTGGTGAGCTCTGGAATATGCAGACAGGTAATTTGGGCAAATTTTAGGTAATGCAATATTGGGAAGTAATATGTGGGAAATCTCTATCTGTGTCAGTCATCTGAGGTTTTCTCTGCTACTTTTATTGAATTGTATTCTCTTATCTCTGTTAAGACTCATTTACTTTCCAATTATTTGGGTGAGTTTTAGGAGAGACTCCTGTTAAAAGTTCTTTTTAACTGCTATTGGGAGACTATTCAGTAATATGATAAGTCAACTTCTGTTTCTATCTCTAACCTAGTAACTAATTCCAGGAAAGTTCTGAGCACATGGTGGGGGAGAGATGGAGAGAGACGGAGAGAGAGAGAGAAAGAAAGAGAGAAAGAGATGGGGGTGGAGAGAGAGAGAGAGAGAATACTTGCACCACTGTAATTAAGGTGAAAGGAAGTGAGTAAGAATTCAAGTAAAAAAGCAGAGTGTTTAAGTTCAAATCACAGCTAATTATTCTAAAAGCTATTTTAAAATTCTCAATCCACAGGTATTTTTATGTGCTGAGTTTTGTTGTTGTTGTTGTTCTTTGTTTGTTTGTTTTTTGAGACGCAGTCTCGCTCTGTCATCCAGGCTGGAGGGCAGTGGCGTGATCTCAGCTCACTGCAGCCTCCGCCTCCTGGGTTCAAGCGATTCTCCTGCCTCAGCCTCCTGAGCAGCAGAGATTGTAGGCGGGCGCTACCACACCCGGCTAATTTTTGTATTTTTTGGTAGAGATGGGATTTTGCCATGTTGGCTGGCTGGTCTTGAACTCCCAGCCTCAGGTGATTCACCTGCCTCAGTCTTCCAAAGTGCTGAGATTACAAGCACCTCGCCTGGCATGTGCTGGTTTCTAATTACAGAGAAATTATAATGGCTTTGATTTAGACTTGCAATCTCACACACTAACAGCATGAAATACTACATAAGGTGAACTATTATTATTATTAGCTTGCCTCTCTGATGAGTCACTGAAATATTCACTATGAAGAAATTGACTTAGAAATTGACAGTTGCCACAAAGTTGTCAAAACAATAGACAGAAATACTTTTATTATATTCCAAAACTTTCTTTCTGAAAAGAGGAACTTTTTTAATGTGGATTTTTCTTTAAGTGAAATAAAATCTTCTTTTACAAAATATAAACAAGTACATAGGAAGTTATGGAGTAATGACAGCTGTTAAATTCTGGTTTAAGTTGGAGAATTGTATCATTTTATTTGTGGATACTTTTACTGTGGATAAGATAAATCAATTGTGGGTGGTTTTGAGTTCCTGGGTTATATCATTTATTTTATTTTATTATTTTATTTTATTATTTATTTATTTATTTATTTTTGAGACAGTGTCTTGCTCTGTTGCTCAGGCTGGAGTGCAGTGGCGCCATCTGGGCTCACTGCAAGCTCCGCCTCCCAGGTAGCTGGGACTACAGGCTCCCATCCTCCTGCCTCAGCCTCCCGAGTAGCTGGGACTACAGGCGCCCGCCACCACACCCGGCTAATTTTTTGTATTTTTAGTAGAGACGGGGTTTCACCATGTCAGCCAGGATGATCTCGATCTCCTGACCTTGTGATAGGCCCACCTCGGCCTCCCAAAGTGCTGGGATTACAGGCGTGAGCCACCGCGCCTGGCCTGCGTTATACCATTTAAATGGGTGCCGTTCAATGCTAATAACTATTAGCAATTTTAAAATGCAGAGGCGTAGGTCCTACTGCGAGACATCCACATTTAATCGGTCTGGGGTGGCTTTGGTCAGTATTGTTTAAAGCACCTTGGTGATTTGAATGCCCCCAGGTTAGAAAATCCACAAGAAGAATACTTCTTCCTAAATTCAAATAGTAGATTTCAGAAAAGTCCTGAGAATTGAATTAAAATGATGGGAAACTCATGGTTTCTCAACATCAACCCCATTGACGTTTTAGACAGTTTTAGACAGGATCCCTCTTTGTCTTGGAGACTGTCTTGTGTGTGGGATTTTTAGCAACATCCCTGGCCTTTCACCATTAAATGGTAGTAGAACCTCTTCCCACTTACAACACCAACAGTGTCCCTGACGTTGCCAAAGGGACCCTGGTGGGGCAAAATCGCCCTGCTCCCCAGTTGAGAACCACTGACATAACCAATCCCACGTTTTTCAAATCATTTATTAGTTCTAGGAGAACCAACCAAATAAATAAACACATCCTTCAATTAAAACAGCATTATATAACAACACCCACACAGAGACACACACAAACACGAACACAACACACACACACACACACGTATGCACACAGACACACACACACAACACATGACACAGTATTTTTAAAAAGATGTTAAACAACCCATAGCACAGAATGTTTCATTCAAAACATTTTGGGTGATGTTTCAAATGAAAAGTTAACCAATGTGGATGTTTTCCATTTCTTCTACTGTTCCACTACTCCATGCCCCACCCAAACCCTGCCTTCTTGCAGTTCTGATTTAAATAGTCTCAATGGAACTTCTTACAGAGATGAAAACCTTTCGGTCTTCCTCTCTCTAACTAGAGGAAGGCTGGAAATAGCACCTGCGAGAGCTCCCTCCCAATAAACTGCAATTTACTGACAGTTTATCGTCTATCAGCTATCAAAGGTGTCCACAGGAAGAACAATGAGAAGCATTTATTTTGTTCCATTTGTTTGCTCTTACTCTCCTTTTTCTCTTCATGGTGGAAGAAAAGTAAGCTTAAATAGCTTTGTTTCTAATTTGATCTCCCCTCTCCAAGTGATTTTGTGTTTCACCTCTCTGGCAGCAAGTTCAATATTATTTATTCACTCAGTAACTCTCTGAGCCTCTTTCTATGTTCCAAGCCCTGGTCTAGACAGGGTGATATAATAGCAGGCTACATAAAGTCTCCACCCTCTTGAAGGTTACTTATTAACAGCCAGAGTTATCGCCATCACTCCACACTTTATTTCTGACTATGCAGTTTGCGTTTTCTATTGCATGAGCTCCTGTTTTTAACAAACTTATGGACATTTGTGACTAAAAATGTTAAGAAGTTTTTTTTCAATGTTGAACTTGCAGTCCTCTTCATGCTCTGCAGGGATCATGTTGTAACCAGCATGCCATTTTGAGTGATTTGACAAACATTCCTGGCACTGTGTTGAATAAGTTCTAAAGTAATGAATATTGAACAAGGAGGGGGCACCTCCAGTAGCCCCCAAATGGGACCTCAGGTCTGAGGTCATCGCTGGCCCCATTAGGAGTGGGGTAATCTGAGGGACACAGCTTTATTCCAGGTAGCCTCATCAGAATAGAGCCCTTGAAGGGGTTATCTGCAGTGGCATGTCACAGGCCCAGTCAGCTGCTGTGATGTATGAATTTTCCAACTGAGAAGTCCCTGCAAGTCCGTAAAATAAAACAAGGTTCATCAACAGAGTCTTGGGCAGAGCTGGGAAAATGGACTTGAGTTCTCCCCACGCCAGGTTTTGCCTGGACGTTGCTGAAGCTGAACATCCATGGCAACACAGTGGATACTATCAGGTTTCATCTTAGGCAAACCATCTGTGAACTAGGCCCTGGTACTTAGGGGAACCTTGGGGAACCAAAGGCCCAATTCAACAAGTGGGAGTGGAGCAAATAAAGTTTCCCAAAAAGAAATAACTGCCAAAATGCAAAGCTGAGATGCCCTAGAGCCAGGTGACCTGCCTTCTTGAAAATTCCATTTCCACTGGACAACTGAGGCTTGTTGGGCCTTTTCCTGCCTTGTTAGTCATTTAGTCACCACTGATGCACCCCAAAACAGTAATAGCAGGCTGGAAAACAAGAAGACCTCCACAGCTCAGGTGTTCAGCTTTGAGAAGAGCCCTGTAGCAAGCTAAGTGCTGCCGTGCAAAGGGCTGCACCTGACAGGTACATTAGGGGAGGCATGAATCCACGACCCCAGGAGGCCCCTGGGTGGAGGCTGCCGTCCTCTGCCAGAAGCTCCACTTGGCAAATCGCCAGTCATAGAGATTATAGCTCAAAAGGGACGTCAGTGTTATGGGGCCCCCAAAACACTAGCAATTCTGTACCTATGGTTCTCCACGATTGGAAGTCCCTGCCCCTGCCCCTGTCCCGACAATCACAGGACAAGAAACAGACTACAATGCATCAGTTTCTAATACTTATTCACAAGTAGAAGCAACATAAACAGTGTGCTGAATTGCCTCCAAAAGGCCCCACCCACACAAGGGCATTCCACATGTCATAAGGAACCTTATTCCCCAAAATTAGCTGAACTTGAATGTTCACTCACCACACGGAACCCGGTAGGATGGTGACTTGGGAGCCTGTATTCAACAAAGCCGTAATAATTTGAATCACTTCTCTGCAGAAAGTTCTCCAGCACAATTGCAGAAATGCACATGGTACTCAATTCAGCCTGGTGGCAGAGAGACCTTAGCCCTAGCCTTCCTGTCTAAAGCAGCTGAGGTTGGCTGGAGGTTGAGGTAGGGAGGGAAATGTGGGGGTAGACAGTACATCTGCTCAGCACTTTTATTTCTGCTTTCAAGTGATCTGCAGAGGCTTGCTTGTGTGATTAAACACATAGTATTTTTTGTTTTGTTTTGTTTTTGTTTTCCTCATCAATTCAATCAACTACCCCTGGAAGTTAGGAAATGTGTATTAGAAATCAGCCTGACGTTTCTTACAAATTGAAGTCTGAGGCCTTCACGACAGCTCTGGGAGATGCTTGGGTCAGCTACAATAGCTTCCCATAGTTTGAAATAGATTTCTTTGATTTTCAGAGAGGTGACAATTCCTTCTGCTGTCAATGGCATCTGCTGGGCATACAGAATTGCCACACGTAGGAACAACAGCTCACAAAACTCATTTGAACTGACTATGGCCAGGCCCAACACATGCATATGCAGGTAAAGATGACCATCCTGCTTGCTGTCTGGCCAAGAGTGACTATAAGACACTGTTGATTACGCTGTGAGATACACTTCAATTTCAATGATGTTAATATATGTAAACAGCAGGTGTTTCGGCCAGTCACGGTGGCTCAGGCCTGTAATACCAGTGCTTTCAGAAGCTGAGGCGGGAGAATCACCTGAGCCCAGGAGTTTGAGACCAGCCTGGGCAACGAAGTCTCTACAAAAAAAAAATACAAAGATTGGCTGGGCATAGTGGCAGGTGCCTGTGGTTCCAGATACTCACAAAACTGATGTGAGAAGATCTTGTCAGCACAGGAGGTTGAGGCTACAGTGAGCTATGATCACACCACTGTACTTCAGCCTGAGCAACAGAGACCATGTCTCAAAAAATAAAATAAAATTAAATTAAAAATAAATAAATAAATAAATAAATAAATAAATAAATAAAGGTCTTGTGAAATAGGCAGCTCTAGCTCACAACTCATAGGTTGGTTATGAGGTTGAAGCACCCCAATCCTTATTCTGTGTGCTAAGTGTGAGACATGGTAGCATGCACTCAGAGTAGGTCTCTTTTAAACTGACACTTGGTTTGCTTTGTTCTGCGGACCAGCTAATTTGCCTATACTCGTTCTTTTCGTGAAGACAAAAGAGAACATGAGAGAAAAGAACCCACCTTTTTCTCATGTGATGTTAAAACCGCATTTTGGATGAAGAATGGAACAAATAGCTCTGTAGAGTAAAGCTAAGAAAATGAATTAAATGGTCAATTGCCTTCAAGATCCTTAAACTGAGTCCATGATTTCTACTAAGGTGCTGAAATGCTCCTCAACTCTGCTGCACCCAGTCAAGATCACGACTCCTGCCATACCGAGTTACAACCAGGCTGGGTTTTCTTTCTGCATTCTAAATGTGTGTGACCAATATTTATTTCCAGTATTACAGGATTTCTAGGAGATATATTAAAAGCAATTCTAGAACCATCATCTCAGACTTTAAAATTACATTGACTAACTATATTGATTTTTATTTTTCATGCTAAATGACCAGTCTAGTAAACATGAAATGTCAGTAAAAAAGAGATTTTTGGTTTCTAATGAAGTCATAAAACCGGTGACATAAAGACGTTGGTAGATTATTACTAGCTGGGTTTCTAAGACTAGCACGCACATTAACATGACCCACTAGGAATGAATAAGATAAAATGCGTGGTGCTTTTTATGAGATTACTATAATGTGCAGCTTATAACTGCAAAATGTGAGATCTTTCTTTATAGTATTTATGAAGTGCAGTAAATGGCTTAGAATATGTTTAGTTTTTTGACCATGACCAATGTTGCTACATTAACAAGCTCTGCTCTTAGAACGCTATTCACTATTTTTGCCGCCATAAATTGATAGGACATTTTAACAAACAGGTGTGTGTGTGTGTTTTTTTTTTCTGTATGTTGTATTTTTTAAGAATAACTAAATATTGCATTGTCTCTTATAAATATATGCTCATATTTTATGTGCTTTATTTGTTTTCCATTTGTCCTTCCATCATCACTTAAGGCACCCCTTCCTTCCACACTTGCCCTCTACACTATTTGCCAATGTTGGCCAGCGGCAGCTTTTTTTATTTTTTACTTTTTAATTTTAGAGATGGGATCTCGCTACATCATCCAGGATGGAGTTGAACTCCTGGGCTCAAGTCATCCTCCCACCTCAGCCTCCCAAAGTACTGGGACTGCAGGTGCAGGCCACCATGCTCTGCTGAGTGAGCTTGTAAAGTACAAAACACGACAGCCTACCCTGTCCTCCACCCCCTCGTGATATCCCTTCCTTCAGAGATGAGAACCAACCTCTTCTGCCTGGCCTGCTCAACCCTTTCTCATCTGCATTGCCTTTCTTGGATCTAGTCTCACCCACTCCTCTGCCCACTGTAACCCCAGTGGAATTTCTTGTGGCACTGAAGCTTATGCCTTCTTCAGAAGATTAGCAAATGCTCTTCCCTATGCCAAAGACATTTTCACACCAATCTTCCTAGGTCCTCCAGTCTCTGCTCAAACATCACCGCCTCATTCTTCACCAAGAGCAAAACACTTCTACAACATCTTACAGAAATAGACATAGCCTTTATGAGTATCAATGTGCATGTTGAATGGGATTAAACAGTACTTAAAATACAGTATTTAAGTAGATTTTAATTTCTAGCTCTATATAACTAAAATAAAAAATTGATCATATATAAAAGTTATATAATAGCCATTGTATAGCAATAAAATATATAAGTGGATGCATTGCATTATCACATATATGTACACCTATTATATATTGATGAAAACAAATTTTAAAATAAAATGGATTATCATAAGCAGAGAAAGGTGTTTATGTGAAGACCCTCTGATTTCTCCATCTATATATACCCTCTACCCCATCACTCACTAAACCCTTATTCCCCTTCAGTTTTCTTCCTAACGCTTCCCTCTCCCTCAAGTTGTATTATTTATTTTTACATTCACTTGCTTATTTTATTTACTTGAGTGTTCTGTATCTCTCCAAGTAGAATGTAAGCTCCATGGAGTCGGAGCTTTGTCTACCAAATTTGCCACTATTGACACACAACAAACATTCATTAAGTCTTTACTGAATAATGAATGAATTATTCACGTTTACAGATCAAATACTATTTTATAATAAATGCATCTTGTTGTTGCTTTGATGTGATTTACACACTTAGGGCCCGACTGAAGGAAGAGTCTACTTTTCAGCTGCCTGCTTCTCTCCTTGGTGTGGAGTCCGGGGCATCCTCTCCTTTCTGACTTTAAGTGATTCTGCTCTCAGTTTGCATGTTTTTCTTTCTGTTTTATTGCAAATTTTGGAACATTTCTAGCCTGCTTCCCTTTAGGATATGCGTTCTTGTTGTTTCCTCTGCCTGAAAAACACCGGGGGGAAGTTTTGCACAACTAACACCTTACCGCTGTTGAAAACTTGCTCCAATGAAACCTTAGTAAAACCTCCCCCTGACCTAAATCTTTCAACCTGAAACTGACCCTCATCCTGGACATGCTGGCTCTTCTTGCTCTGGCTTTAGTTTTCCTTCCTGCCATGGGACTCAACAACAACAATAACGACAACAACAAATGTAGAATGAAGGTATCATTATGTAAAATATAAAAATAGCATAAAATCTTATTATAAGTAATATTTAATGCTTATTGTTTATTATGTCCCTGTGAGACCACACATCTCTGTCCATCCGCTACTTTCCTTGTACCTGTCCTCACTGTTCCTGGGCTACATCTTCAAGCTCTGACCTCAGGCTCTCTTCCAAGCAGGCACCCAGCTGGTTGGGCCAGTGGGAGGCAGTGGCAGGTGTCTCCGGGTGTTTGTGTCCTTTGTGCGTTTCCAGCATCTCTGGATATGCCTGTTTGGGTTTCAGCTTCCACCAGGTGGTGCCACCTTGAGCTTGCTAGTAACTGCCTCCCACCTAGGATCCTCCCTCTAGGGGTCTTAGTAGCTTCCGGAGTTTGCTCTTTCATCACTTACTGAATTGCATTTCCTCTTTTAAATACTCAGAGTAGTTTTCCTGGCAGATCTTGAAAGATTTTTATATTTCTTCTGGTTTTTAAGTTGTCTGGAAAGTCAGGTCAGAGATAGCAAATCAACGCAATGGGCATTAAGTTCTTGTCCCACCACATAATAAAACCAAATAATTTTGCAGCTCAATAAGTTCAGCAGAAGTACTCTCATTTTATAGGTTTTCTTCATTATTAGAAGAGAGCTAGCTGCATCATCAATCACCACGTGTGGACAAGAGCTATAATCTGATGTACAGCATAATAGCAGTTGTATATGGCAAAGTAATTTATCATGAGCTTTTAATGATACAAAGAGACACATTAAATTTATCTCTGTGTCCTTATCATTCAGTTCAATGCCTGGAATGTAACAGTTACCGATAAATGCTTATTTAATGATGAAAAGAATGGACTGAAAGTATTAAAACATTATGCACAGGATGGCTATATGTTACACATTACAATACAAGATAGCACAAGAATTCTGGCAACCCATGAGCACATGAATTAAGAAAGATCTCCCTGGTTTGCAACACAAAAATGCTAAGGATGAAGGTGTCGTGCAGACAGACATGCTGTGAATCATAAGAGGGGGGAATTTCCAGGGAGTTCTCAGGATACCTGGGCAGGCAAACCTGCTGTAACCACATCTCTTGTTATTGGCTTCTCAACAGTGTCTTGGAACAGGCAACAGTGATTGATGTTCAATAGAGACAAAGAAGCACTCAGAACTCAGACCTCTGTGGGGAAGGTCATTCCCATAAGGTTTTGGGCCTACTTCTCAAAGGTCCTGGTGTTTAATGGACAAACAGTGAAACAGATGCAAGACTACAGAGCAGGGACAGAGACAAACTTGGATTATTGTGCCATCTTGCACACAGGACTACAGAGCAGAAGACGGAGGACACAGAAGACAAACTTGGATGATTCTATCCTATTGCCCAGGGTATAATCAGCAGGCTTGAATGAGTAGCTAAGAGAACCAAGATTCAATAATGACTTGTGCTCCATCATTTCATTAGCATACAACCCCACGTGATCTTAAACTAGCCCTTCCAAAGGCTGGCTTCACAAGTTGCTTGTTGGGCTACCATTGCAAGAGCTTCTGCTGGATCAAAGAGGACTCATGCTGTGTAGCATGGGTTTTCGAGGCACAGATTCCCTCCTCTGGCACTGATCAATTGTTCGTAGGCCAAAAGGTGCCACCATGCCCAGCACCAAATGGGCCACACAGGCAAAGGTTGACCACATTCTGCCCCATGTCATGGTGGGATACCCCGCAATTTCTTCTGGAACCAGAGAAGATAACCTGGTAAGGAGCAGCTAAAAGGCATTTCCCCAACCCCACCTTGGGAAGACAGGCTCTCGGCCACTTCTCCATCTATCTCTCTACTTTGAGAGGAATACAGGCCCTTCTACATCTTGCCCGTTTAGGATACAGCTTCAGGCTTCTGTGTGTCTCTATAAAGCTGCCTGGCTGTAGGTTAGAGATAGGACCTCAGCAGAGGGGCTACCCCTAGCTCACGGCATCTGTCACCTGGCCCCCCGGGTTTGGTATTGTCAGGTGGGACTTGAGCCTTGGGGAGCTGGCACCATACTGACTATACTTTTGTTATCTGTGTAAGTCATACACTCTCAGAATCCATCTTGGCTCATCACCTCCTTACTGACCAAATCCATGAGATAGTGGCAAGCAAAGCTAGCAGGGGCTGCCACACTGTTGTTTAGGGGTGGTATGGCCACTTGGCTTGGTTTCACCTATGCTTCCGCATCCTCCTCTGTTAACCGACCCCAGTGCCTGCAAGGATGCTCTGCTGCCAGGCCAACTTGGGAGGACACGGTTGTACAGGACCTCCTCCCAGTGATGTGGCCACGAGTCTCTTTTGCTGTTCCTAAAAGGCTGGTAAACATTTTCCACATTTCTGTAGGTCAAGGTTCTCCTGTGATCGTAGTAACTCCATTGCACCATGCATGTGGCAAGTCACTGCCCCGAGACACCGGGTTGCAGCAGAGAAAGAGGTTTAATTATGGGGCTGCCAAATGAGGAAATGAGAGGAAACCTTAAATCCATCGCTCCATGGAATTTGGGGCTAGGGGCTTCACGGGTTTTGGAGTGGGCTGAAGCGTGGAGATCACTGATTGGTACAAGAGTGCAGGGTGAAGTCATGGGCCAGGGAGATGAAGAAGCTGTGTTCTCACGCTTA
>NW_012108441.1:2121561-2140202 GCF_000951045.1 Mandrillus leucophaeus | reverse complement strand
AACATCCCCCTCACTCAAAATACCCACAAAGTCCCCTGAGCAGACCCGGGAGCAGGATCACGGTTAAGTAAAGTGTTCAAGTCTCACTGTAGAGTATTTTCCTTTGGCCCCTAAGCCCTCTCCTAGCCATAGCTTTAAAATAAATAAATAAAAGCCCTAGCTTTCTCAGCCGACTGTCAACCTGTGATGTTTTCAGCTGTGGCTCTTGCCACAATTGAACTCAAATTCGTTTTTAATGATAACATTTCTATACTTTTGCAAAGTATAACCCAGATGTGATACATTGAGAATAAAAAGCAGATGTCTTCGTCAGAGCCTGAATATGCTCCTCTCATAAAACATATCTGATCATGAATGTCTGAGGCTAGATGATGATTTATTGGAGCTGAGCTTTTCATGCCCCACCAAAAGAAAGCCTAGAAGCAAAGGTGTGGGAGTTTACCAGCTGTCCTGATGGAACAAGAGAGAACCCATTCATGTCTTCATCACTATTTTGCCCAAGGACAGTTTTTCTAATCACGCTATGTCGAGTTTTATTGCAAACAAGGTTGTAATTTCCTAGTTCCTCTCTTCAGAATCACAAGTTACTAAGGAAAAAAAGAAATGAAAATTTAAAAACCCTAGGGAGCAACTTTACCCCATTTGTAACTGCAGAATACTCGGAAAGAAAAAAAAATGAAGGTTTATTGTAGACACAAACGAGGTTACAATTTGTGAAAGTTGTGAGAATGAAATGGGGATCACTAACGTTAAGAAAATCCTGGCAAACAGAGCCAGGGAAAACCATGGAGACGGTTCGCATGCTTGTAGGTCTGATAACAAAAACTATCACAAAAGGCTGCAAAAACCACAACCTTGCACAAATGTCATCACAACCTTACACAAAAAATACTTCTATAAGGACATCTGCCAAACAACTCCCTGTTCAAACTCAGACTGGTGTCACCTTTGTTACTGATTTTTGTAGCCAAAGATAATTATTTCAAAACAATTACATCATCCTCCTCATTTTTCCCTTTAAAAACCTTTGTCTTCTTTTACCTCCCTGAATATGCATATAGTTTACTATGGCATGTGTGTTTCCATTGCAATGCTCTGTTCACAAATAAACATCTTTTCTTTTGGAGAGATTCTGTTATTTAGGTTGACAAAGTAAAATGTAGTTTTCACTATTTTGACTTCATGGCATTTCCTTTAAGTCTCAGGCTCACCAGTGCATGTTTATATGGAACGAAAAAAAAATCTATTATTTGAACAGACACTGCCACCATAAGAATGTGGAATTTAAAGATGGTATATTCTAACTTCTTGAGGGTCTGAGTTTAACATTGATTCCAGTATGCTGAGATTCCTTTGTCTTTGGGAATGACCTGCTTGTGTTTGGGTGGTAGAATCCAAGGGCCACTTTATAGAAACAGAGAATCCCAAGTTCAAGGAGACTTTAAATATTTACCAGTCCTAAATCCACAGAGACAGAATCCAAAGATTAGTGGTTGCCAGGGGCTGGGAGAAGGGAAGATTGGAGGGTGATTATTAATGGGCTTTCTTTTCGAGGTGACAGAGATGTTCTGGAATTAGATAGTGGTGATGGTGATACTTGTACATCCTTGTGAATATACTAAAAACTAGTGAATAGTTATAAAGTGGTGAATTTTGGACTACGTGCAATATCTCAATAAAAATGAATGAAAAGGTCAGTACTATGTTAAAGTTCTTTTGTGTGCATGCACGCACACACGTGTCACCAGTCAGTCTACACATTCATATAGTAATGTTCACATCAGCACCCGTGCCATGGGATCACCCAGCTTATGTACAAATACCCCCAGGATAGAGAAAGGCACCACCTTTCAAAGCAGCCCCTTCCATCGTTGAATGACTCTCGTTGTTAGAAAACAATTCCTCTGGCCAGCTGAAATAGGCTTTGCTGTGGCTTTCACTCATTGGCACTGATGTTATCCACTTGGAGCTTGAGAAAATGATTTTATGAATCTTTATGAAAAAGGTTCCTTAGGAACAACATTCCCATTACTCCTGGATCATCTCTTCTCCGGATATTTTAAATAACTTCAGCATCTTCAACCACACATCCTGCAACTTGGTTTTGAGTCGCATTTCTCATCACTCTCCTCAAAGTGTGTTCAGTTCATCCAGGTTTTTTCAATAGTGTGGTGTCTTGAGCTGGAAGAAGTACTCCTGAAGTCATCCGATGCAGCTCTCCAAGAAGCAAAGCCCAAGTCCCCAACATCTCCCCTGACACTGTGGTGAACACCAAGAAGCTGTAATAAGATCAGATGTCCTCTCTCAAGTAGGGCTGCCAGATAAAATAGAGAACTCTCAGTTTAATGTGAATTTCAGGTAAACAATGAAACTTTTTTTGTATAATCATGTCCCAGAGACTGCTTGGGACACACTTACACTAAAGAAGTATTTGTTGTATATCTGAAATTCACATTTATTTGGGTACCTCGTAATTTTTGGGTCGATTTTATTTTTTAGAATGGCTTTAGATTCACAGCAAAATTGAACAGTAAGTACATAAGGTTCTCTGGTATCCCCTTCCTCAACAAACCCACATGCACACTTTCAATATTCCACATCAGACTGGTACGTTTGTTACCATTGATGAGCCAATAATGATACATCGTTATAACCTAAAGTCCATAGTTTACATTAGGGTTCACATTGACGAATGTATAAAAATGAGTATCCACCTTTATAGTATCACACAGTATTTGGACTGTCCTGAAAAATCGTCTGTGTGCCACCAATTAATCCTTTCCTGCTCCCAACCCCTGTAAACATCTTACTGTCACCGTACTTTTGCCTTTTCCATAATGTCATCTATATAGCAGGAATCATACAGCATGCAGCCTTTTCAGATTGGTTTTTTTCTTTTGGCAATATGCATTTCAGGTTCCTTCTGATCATTTCATGGCTTGCTAGATCATTTCTTACAATTGCTGAATGGTATTCCATTGTATGAATGTACCACAATTTGTTTAGGCACTCGCCCATTGAAGGACATCTTAGTTGCTTCCAAATTTTGGTAATGATAGATAAAGCTGCTTCAACATTGACATACAAGTTTTTGTGTGGAAATAAGTTTTCAAATCTTTTGGGTAATTACCAAAGAGTGCAATTGTTAGATCATATGGCACATCTATGTTTAGTTTTGTAAGACTATGCTTAGTTTTGCAACACTTGGCAACCCTATTCTCAATGAGTTGCACCTCTTTTGAAGAGGCAAAGAACAAGCATTACTTCAATGAGAAAAGGCTGTGAAGGACATCTGAAACTTGTGTTCACTCATTCATGCATTCATTCATTCATTTGATATTTATTGATCACAGTCGTGTGCTAGACCCTGGAAATACAGACATATGTAATGGAAAAAATTCATGCTGTAAAACAAACCAAAGCAACATAACAAGGGCAGCAGGAAAGGCTCCCAATATGCAAGTGACAGAACGAAGAAAAGATGGAGGAATTTTCCCTGCAGTGGCTTCAAGAGAGGCTTACAGAGGTATGAATTAGCAATGTAATACATTATCCAGTCAACATCTTTTACCTTTCTCCTACACTGGGTCTGAGGACACAACTATCGTGAAACAGGTGACCCCGCCCAGGATCCTACAGAACAACAACTAAAGCACATTTGTGCAACTAAGAACTACAAGCTCTTCCTCATGATTTGGACAATAGAAGCCTTCAAAGAGTGATTATTTTTCCTATGTTTTCCTTCTTTTCTCTTAATGGAGAATTCCTTCTTCCACCCTAAAAAGGAAACATGACCATCAGTTTCCCAAATATGAAGAGGAAAATGCATGTGTGTGCTAACAGTGGTTACCACCTAGTAGAATTTTAAGCCTTTGTTAAAGGATTTTTCCCCTTAACAGTTGCAATTTTCTAAGTTGAGTAAACATTTAGTACTTCAGTTACTATTGTAATATGTGAGATTTTTTTGTGTCTTGTGTCCAATGTACTAGTTAGGTACTTCTTTATAGGCTTTTTAAGATTTACAGGTGTACCTGATCAAAAATAGGTGCAAGGATCTGAGATGTTTTTTACTGAATAATTTATTCCTTGTGTACCCAGAAGTCAAGCACTTGGCAAATTACCAAAAGATATAATTTAAAAAGTAAGAATAGCTCATGCAGGAAATAAGTAGCTGACAGATAAAGAAAAATGGCAACTTTATGTTTTAATGGAAATGTCAACTACCTAGAAGGGACATTTATCAGTTCAACAAGAATTGATTTTCTTCACTCTCAACTCCTATTAACAAATCTTCACTTTCTAAAAGGTAGGAATGTGTGCTCCAGTAATTAATTTGTTTATGTGTAACTAGTACATTGTGAGAATCTCTATAGGACATCTTTCTCTGGAACTTATTTTGTCTTGATCCTGGACAGAAGACAATGATAACCAAGTGATCTGTTTGTTGACTAGGGAACACTTCAAAGCAGGTATGAATATTTGATTTCATGTATATTAGCAGGACATCAATGCAAGTGTTGTGTGAGTACTGAGACAGGTAGGCAAGTGGCGGGGTGAACTTCACTCCTTAAAATCGTGAGCTCAAGAGACGTGAACTACCTAAGCCGTCTGATTTTTTTCCATGTGCTCTTTTAAAATGACATATGGCAAAAGATATTTAACTGCTTAATTAGTGAAAATCTAACAACAAAGGATGTCTGGTTAATTCATGGAAAATGGGAAGTTAGAATACATTTAAAGATAATGTTTGAATTAGGCAAATAAAGTTAATTCTTGTGTTTGCATAAACACATAATTTGGAGAATTGCTGTCATTCAGCATTTATTATTTCTTTTTCTTTTCTTTTTTTTTTTTTTTTTTGTTGTTGAGATGGAGTTTTGCTCTTGTTGCCCAGGCTGGAGTGCAATGGTGCAATCTCAGCTCACTGCAACCTCCGCCTTCCAGTTTCCAGTGATTCTCCTGCCTCAGCCTCCCGAGTAGCTGGGACTATAGGCACCTGCCACCATGTCTCGCTAATTTTTGTATTTTTAGTAGACACGGGGTTTCACCATGTTGGCCAGGATGGTCTCGAACTCCTGACCTTTTGATCCACCCACCTCGGCCTCCCAAAGTGCAGGGATTACAGGTGTGAGTGAGCCACCGCGCCAGGCCAGCATTTATTATTTCAATTATTTAGTACACGTGTATTGTGCACCTTCTGTATTGCTGGGAACACACCAGACTCCAAAAATATAACTAGGACTATGATAAAATTTTTACTCTCGGGATAACAGTTAAGTAAATAACAGCCACAATATGGGGTTTGAGAAGTACAGAACCACTAAAAGAGAGAGAGGAAAAGGGACACAATTTTGTTTGAGAACCAACAGATTCCAGAAGAGGTGAAGAATAAGGTGGTCTTTGACACAAATCTTCAAAGATTAAGTAGGCACTTGCCACACATAGATGAAAGAAAGTGTAGCAGACAACTTTCTTTCCGGATAGACCGGTCATGATTATTAACTATCAACTAGTCAATTTTTATCACTTAATTGCTATTTATTCCCGGACACAATTGATCTCAGGGAGGTAGTGAGTAGAATGGTAGCTACCAGGGGCTGGAAACAGCAGCAGGGATGACCCGGAAAAAGAAATCCTGGACAATGGGTACAAACATACAGTTAGAGAGAAGAAATAAGTTCTAGTGTTCAATAGCACAGTTGAGTAACTCTAGTTATCCTGTATTTCAAAATATCTAGAAGAGACTTGCAATGCTCTCAACACACACACACAAAAAATGATGAAAGTTTGAGGTGATAATATCCTAACTGTCCTCATATTCCTAACTGTCCTCATATGTCCTTCCATATTCATGTATCAAAATATCACATTTATCCCATACACATTTGCAACTAATATATATCAATGAAAATCATGAAGGTATTGGTAACTAACAGTTAACATTAATTCAACATGTACCATGTGTCTAACCTTCTCACCATCATTGTTTCCTCTGTCACTCACAGTAACCCTCGGACACAGATACCAACAGTGATGATCACTGTCTGTTTTACAAATAAATAAGAATTGATTTCAGTGTACTTTGGATGAGCAGTGCTGAGCGAGCCTCGATTTGCCTGGATAAGAATGCAATGTGCTGTCTGGTTCTGGTTCAGTTTCACATCTCAGAGCTTTTGTACTGTGAATTCAATAAATTAGGTGTGTGCACAGAAATCAGGGAAGAGCTAAGTTCCTCCTAAGGAGCGAGTAGAGTATTTTGTGATTTGACTGGATCACCTTAATTTAGATATCTTCACAAAGATATAAACCTATCAATCTAAAATGAAATTTTAACTAACATCAGGGAGATGAGATGGCCATTTCCCTCTGGTATCAGGAGAACCCCTCTCCAAGAGGCAGAGGCAAGAGACTCTGCTTCTCCTGGGTTTCAGTTGCTAAAGGAAAGGACTTGCCACTAGGCTGTAGGCAACTTTCTTGGGAGCTGTCTTTGCATATGACCTCTAAATTTTGTTCAATGCATTATTGCTTTAAGGATATATTTAGTGCTTTGTGACTGTACATTTCAACATTCAGCTGTCGAGTGGGACAACATTAGGAGACATGATGCTCTTGATATCAGCCATTCTTCAAAGCAAGTGTTTATTATGGAACAAAAGAAAATATGTGCTTCAATCTAGAATTTAAAAGCACTAACTACAATTTTTCAAGCATATGTATGTAAATAAAAGTTATTTGTCTTACCATTTTCAGGAGAAAAGTGAATCTTTACATTTCTTTTAGTGTGACTTATTTCTGGTATTCGAACCTAAAATTTAATTGTCACAAAAAAGAATAAATTAAATGTTCTCTTTATGAAAAGTAAAATATGGGGCTATAGCACAGGTGACGTGAGAAAAATAGTCACTAAAAAAATAGTAACCAAGAGTGCACCCTAAAATAATCTATGTACTTGGGGTGATAATGATCTGTTGATGTAAGTTCATGGAGTGTAAGAAAGGCACCACTGTGGCAGGGGATATGAATAGTAGAGAACAGCATGGTGGGAGAACAGGTGGTAAATGAGAAATCTCTAGACCTTCAGATTAATTTGTTGTGAACTAAAAACAATTCTAAAAACAAAAGTCATATATATGTGTTTGTGCATCGATCTACACATATATGTATATATGTATATGCATATATACACAGATATGTATGCATACATGTATATGCATATATACACATATTTGTATATATGTATATGCATATATACACAGATATGTATGCATACATGTATATGCATATATACACATATATACACAGAGACACACACACACATATACATACACACACACATATATACACACATTTATACACACCCCTAATAACTTTTAAGGGCAAAGACGTTCTTCCCTTCAGAATATCTGCCAAAGGGACTTCAAGCACACAGTTACTTATTCGAAGTACTAAGGGGTAGCATAAATATCAACTGCTCCACATTAAGTACATTGTGACCTAATTATCATCCTTCCACTTTATAGTTAGATAGGCCAGTATGTATAATGGAACTCTCACATGGACCTCAGCAGTGCTTATTTTGCCTCTGTAACTACTGAAAGACATCTCAAATAAGGATCTTCTTAAAAACTTGAAGGAGTACTTAGACTTATATACCAACACATGCATTGGGTAAAAGGAAAATCCTTTATGAAAATGCAACTTTAGGAATTAGATGCTCCCTATAAGGACCCACTTATTCCTGTATAAGTGATTGGAGGCAGAAAAACAGAATGTGAATGAACTTGCTTTTTTTCTTAAGCTTGGAAAATCTTGAAAAGGTAAGAATGGTACATAGGGACCAATTAAAATGAAAAGCACAAGGAAAAATGAGAGGAAGTCCCTCGTCTACTCTCCCAATGGGAGTATTGTGTTTTGAATGATTCATGAATGGAATTTCAGAAACTCAGTCAAAAAAATACATTTAACTGACTTACTCCAAATACATTCTGAATTATATATTTACTAAATAAAGCATTTGGAAATGAACATTTTGTATGCTGTTACATATAAAAACTGCACATTACAAAAGGAAAGGTAGGAGAATTCATCATTCAAGTTTTCAGATGCATGTATACTTAAACTTCCACATGCTCCACAAATATTAAACTTGAACAAAGTTCAAGGTAAATACATAATTTACCTCGCCACAGATGTGAAATAATGGTAAGCATATATAAATGGTAACAAAATAATTTCAATCAATGCTAAGGGGAGGTATCATTGAATGGTGGACCAAAACAAACTACATGGCAATTGATGTCTTTGTGGAAATAATATACTCACAAGTGAGTGGCTCAATGCTGATATTAATATATCTTGCACAGTTGTCTTAATTATTTATTAGTTTAACTTTTTCAAAAACACAGATGTTAAGGTGCTAGTAAAAATTTTGATAAGGCCATAGAGTATATCTATTTTTTGAAGTCATACTTTCATTGGAATTGCTTCTTAGACCTACTGATAAATAAAGAAGAACGCACAGATAAAATAGGTTTTGTCTTCTTAGAGACAAATGTACTTTCCCATGTCCATGCTTTCTACAGTTTTGGAACTGATACAGATCCACAGTGGCCAAACCTAAAACTAAACTATTTTTAATGTTGAAATTTAATTGACCACGTATATAACTGTGCAATTGCTGCTTTCTCTTAGAACTGTCTAGGGTTCATTCAACAGATTGCAGAAACAAGGTCTAACATATGTGGTTTCGTGTAACTGAAGTTATGCTTGTATCACATAACAGAGGTTCAGGTTTTTTCTTCAGTCATCAGAATAACAGACATTGAAGAGACAAATGCGTAAGTGCCAACTCTTGCTGCAGCTGTTTCAAAAAAAAGAAATTTAAGTAATTTTGATAACATTTTTGCAAATAAAATATTCCAGTGCTTACATCAATCCTGAGTTATTAAAATTAAATATGCATTACTTACAGTCTCTGACACAGTTTTACTTTGGAAAACAGTGATTTCTTTTTTAAGTTGACTTCCTTCATCAAAAAGAGTTCTTTCATCATACTTTTCCAAGTTCTTGATACTTTAAAACAAAAAGGCTAGGTCACTGACAAACCACCACTTTACATCTCTCATTTTAAACAGGGTAAATTAAATGTCGAAAGGAAACAATTTTTGGTATTCACAGGATGCTAGTTATTTATTTCAAATTTAAAAACTGTAATCAATACATGGAACTCCAAATACCCATTAAATTTTTTAATGCCAGATTTTAGTGAAAGATTATAGCACGTCCAAAGGTCGGGTACTTTGCTTGGAAAAAAATGAGTTGATGAACATCTTAAGGTCAAAATGGAGCAAAGGCAGAAAAAAGCTAGCAGTCTGATATTATCAAATATCATATTTTTTCATCTGGTAGTCACCCATCTATAATCACTAATAGTCCACATAACATGGTTTCCATTGAAGGGATAAAATGGGCTGTGATATTCAAGCGGCATGGTTCATATGAGGTAATAGCCAAGGTTTGTTGTCTCATGCCAAGGAAATCAAGGACATGAACTACACAAGGAGTGAGTTTAAGAGTGGAGGTTTAATAGGAAAAAGGAAGAGAAAACAGAATGGCCCTCCCTCTTGCAGAAAGAGAGGGGCACCCGAGTGGGTCTTCTGGTTTTGTGGTGGAGTGCATAGGGTTCTATAGACTGACATGAGGAGGCAATGTCTGATTTACACAGGGCCCAAAGATTGGTTGGACCAGGTGTGATGTTTTCATAGCACACAAAGAACCTGGCCGCCCCACCCTAATCTTTTGATTATGCAAATGTGTTCACTACTTGGTAGCTCCATGTTGTCTGCTCCCTTCTGCACACATGATTGGCAAGGAAAAGGAAAGATGGGGCCCCCATGTTGGATATGCCTAGCTCCCAGATAGCCTTTTCCTGCTGGCACAGCTGCCACCATGCAAGCTTTCAACTTTCTTATCTATGTCTGCAGCTCGATCTTAGAGGCTGGTCTTTATTAGAAAAGAAAGGATTTGGGGACTGCTTTTTATTAAAAGGGAAACCTTACTGAGGACTTCTTTACCCTATCTGCTTAAATAATTTCTTTTTAATTCCTACACTATTTCCCCCTAAGGAGTGGGGATCGTAACTGCTCTTGGGAGTGTTGGACAATGACTCTTTCTGGTTGCTTTCTGCTGAAAGGGGGTGCTTTGTGGGCAACAGAAGCTAGGGCTGCTCCTGGGGTTGATCTAAGAGTCCTCAGAAGAAAGGTGTGTCGTGGTTTTGTCTGCAGCACCATTTGAAATTTGATTGCTGTCAGCCATTCCCCAGTGGGTTTTAATACTGGTTTGCCTCCACCAGATATTACTGAAATGTTAATTTAAAAGTAAAATTATTTTTAGGATAAGTAACATTGGATTTGGGTGGCCAGTGTAACTTTAGTGTTAACCTTGGCTGAATCTTTGCTGCAATTTTTAATCCTTTAATGACTCCCACAGACCATCTACGGTATGCTTAAATTTTCTAACTTGTCCTAAACATCCCTCTTTTTAACAACCAGTTATTCTCTTTAGGACAAGAATTTACCATGCAAGATCCTTTCTTAAATAAACCTCCATTTTTTACAACCCACTTTGCATAGCTAGGGTGTGACATATTACCAAATTCAATAAAAAGTCCCAGCAGACTCAGAGATAGTAAAACCTTCGTGTTTACTGCTTGTCAGTAGCTATTATTTCTGCTATAAGGATAATACTTAAGCAAAATGCAACAGTAATGGAAACTTTCTGTCCAACATTTCAGTTAGAAGGTGCTACTATGTATAGCTCTAATGCAAACAGTAGAGTGAGTATAGCGATTCCCACAAGGGTGCGATAGTAGATTATTTCCATCTAAAATTTTAAGTCGTCAAGATATAGAATTTCCCTTTTAGGGGGTCTATGAAGTTCTTTGGTTTTATTTTCCCAAAGAAAACTCCAGGTTATGGGCACCCTATTTATTTTCATTACCTGGCAGGATTTTCAGGATAATTGCCCAGAACTAGCATATTGGTCCAGATTTTTACTTTACCCACCCCTTTTTGTTTCTTTGGAGCTGCAGGAGATCTACTTGGTTCACAAGAGTAAGCAGGGTTTATCAAAAATGTAGGCAAAAACACTTAAAAACCACCAATGAGACTAAAATTTTACAACAAATGTATGATAAGTTTTGGAGCATAATTTTTCTCTCTCCAGTCCTCATTTTTGGTAAAAACAAATTATGATAGAACCGTATTGTTTGTAGAATGTACTTTAGTTTTATACTTCACCTGATTCTGTGCATAAAGTGCAGCAAGAATAATTATCTTTCCCATGGGCTTTTAAATTGACTTTGGCGGAACTCTGTTTCACAAGGAATCGTAGATAAGACCTCTTAAAGCCAAGTCCAGCCATGGGTTTATATCCTCAAATACCTGTGAGTTGAGTGATTCTTTCCTCTTAAAGTCCCAAGATAAACTCAGAGCTCCTAGACCTGTTATAAAGTGACATTCTTTGTTGACTACAGATCAGGAACCTTGTACAGGGACTGCATAGATGAGGGTATGAGGCCAGTCTATTTCTTTTTTTCCCCAAGAGGCTTTTACAAAGAAAATGGATACTTAATGCAAACCATATTGCCATAAATTAAGAATACTCACAGTTTCTGAATTTTAGAGAAACCAGGCAGTGAATAACAAATATGCTTCAAATTTTGTTCAACAAGCATACCTTACTTAATTGACAAAAGCAATAGATATCTTAAAGGAAAAGTTTCCTTGACTTTGAAGAGGAAAATAAGGATTAGCAATGTTTCAAGCAAAAAGTTAAAGAAGGTTACTTCAGACTTCTATTAGTGTAGTTTATGCAGTTAAACTACTGTTTGATATTCAGGAACATTTCAGCTTCTCATGAGTCCTGAATATTTTTTCTATTCCAATGTTATAATCTTCAAAGCGATTAGAAACCTGCAGTTAAGAACAATTGTTAAAGTCCTATAGCTTGATTATAAACCATCTTTTGAAAGGGAAAATAGCAAGACAACAATTGTCTGTGAAAGACAAAATTTCCAGGGTAGTTGTAGCTAAAAACATGACTGACAGAGATTTGGTAATTTCTGTTGTTTACTATAACTTCAACCTTAATTATGATTGATAGTATATATTTAAACATTAGAATTTTAGAAATCCCACACAATTTTGAAACATACACTAATATTATTCACTAAAATATAACCTGAAGAAGAGTAAACATCATTTTGACAATCTAACATACCTAACCATGTTAAATAATCCTGTTTATCTTTTTTTCTGGACACTTTAAGGGCCCTTCTGAAGTCTCCAAAAAGCCAGGTGTCCGGAAAGACAATTTTAAAACTGAGGTTTGATTTTGAGAAACCTCTTAAGTATGTTAGAGGTTTAAAACACTTGATGTTATGAAATAGAATTCCAGATTACCATAAATTATTTATTTTGCCAAAATGATGACTCATAAGGCAAAAATCTTTCATTAGCCTTTACTATTACATGAAAATCCTCTTCAAAGCCAAATTTTATCCTTGAATTAGTTTATTATAGTTAATCCAAATTTTCAGTGAAACCTCATAGACAATTACATCTAATCTTAGCCAATTTGACCGTGGGTAAAATGTTTGCAAACCTCTTATAACCCTTTTGCTAAAAGGCAGACTAGCATCTTAAGACCATCTTGCTGTGCCTTTATTTCAATGCTCAATTTATGAAAAAACCATGTAGTACCCTTTTGAATTTAGTTACTGTTTACACATGGAATTTTTTGCAAGATTAATTTTTGCAATCTTTCATAACTTGCTTAAATCTTCAGCTTTAGTTTATCTAATTTAAAACAATCCTTTATTCCTAGGCAAAATTTACATTTCCATGCCTTCTTATAATCCTTTACTAAAAGCATATGTTACTGTCTCTACACGCCTTGAAAGTAAATCTATTTTCAGTAGTTTAAATTACATGTTATGATGATAACTTCTAGCAATTTGTAACTTTAATGTGAAACCTGGTGAGTTATTTTGATTATATACTAGACACAGAGAAAGTCTGACTTTTTTCAGTATAATTAGGGGTGTGGTTAATTTTCTATGTCCCCAGGCCTCACCAAGTAGTAAAGCAGGCAGTTTACAACCTTGAAACATTTAGCAAACCTAGTATTAGACTTGTATGATTTAGACCACCTATTTGCATTTTGACAACACTTGTATTTTACCAGTAATCCTTAGGACTACTTTTATTTATTAAAGATTAACACCACATGAACTAAAAGGCATTACAGATTTTATTTTTCCTTTAAAAAATATTTGATTTAAGCACTTATTTCTTAAGACAATCAATTAGAGCTCTTTTTATAGACATACACAACACATGTATAGCTACATAGACAGAAGACTCAGCACTTGTAAGATTTTTGATTTGCCATTTTCTTAACTGGATTACTGGCTTCAAGGTGGAGCCCTTCGAAGAACAGGGACAGGAAAGCGGGCATTCCCAGAGTCTGATAATCAGGCACAGCTGAAGGCAAAGCCAGATCCCCAAAATTAAGAGTGCCATTTTTCACCAGATCCTGGATCCCCCAAAGGAGGGAAATGCTATGGGAAAAGATAGCACAGTGCTTCTACCATGCATTTCATTGCAAGGCAACCCAAAGATAATCAGTTCATTTTGCAATCAGCCCACCCTCCGTGGGAGTCTCATTTCTCAGGTCTAATTGGGGATGTTTTTATGTCTTCTGGGTGGCCAAGAGAATGCCTCTCTGTTCCAAATGTGCAAATAGTTAAGCAGCCCCCCATAACTAGTATTAGCCATCACTTAAAGTATATTTCCCGCCTGGTTATTACACATCAACAATCTCTCATAATGTGAAGTAGTTTCTGATATCCCCCAAACTCAAAACCATCAGATAACATGATGCAAAACAAAACAGAGTCCTGGATTTTGAGAGAGATCTATCCACTTTTAACTCCTGGGATTTCATGAGGAAAATAGAGGTTTTCTTCTAAAATGGACTCTGTGGCACCTCCTCTGTTCCCAAGGAGTCTCAGGCTACCAGATGTTATCCTAGGGCCTCTCATATGTGTATTAAGAGTGGCAAGAGAGAAAATGGAGAAAAATAATTCGGTTGACTGAGAACAAAATGAAACCTTTTTCACCTGATTGCTGGCAAGATGGCCAAATGGGAACAGCTCCGGTCTGTAGCTCCCAGCGAGATTGACGCAGAAAGCAGGCAATTTCTGCATTTCCAACTGAGGGACCCGGTTAATCTCACTGAGACTGGCTGGACAGTGGGTGCAGCCACAGAGGGCAAGCCAAAGCAGGGTGGGTGTCACCTCACCCAAGAAGTGCAAGGAGTCTGGGGATTTTCTGTTCCTAGCCACTGGAAGCCATGAGAGGCTGCAAGGGAGGAACAGTGTACTCCGGCCCAGATACTGCACTTTTCCCATGGACTTTGCCACTGGCAAATCAGGAGATTCCCTCTGGTGCCTGACTTGGTGGGTCCCACCTTCAGGGAGCCCAGCAAGCTAAGATCCACTGGCTTGAAAGTCTCACTGCTAGCACAGCAGTTTGAGGTCGAACTGGGATGCCTGAGCTTGGTGGAGGGAGGGACATAAACCATTGAGTAGGTGGTTTTACCCTCACAGTGTAAACAAAGCCACCAGGAAGTTTGAACAGTGAGGAGCCCACCACAGCTCAGCAAGGCTGCTGCTGCCAGACTGCCTCTCCAGGCAGGGCATGTCTGAAAAAAAGGCAGCAGCCCCAGTCAGGGACTTATAGATAAAACCCCCATTTCCCTGAGACAGAGCACCTGGGGGAAGGGATGGCTATGGGCGCGACTTCAGCAGACTTAAGTGTCCTTGCCTGACAGTTCTTAGGAGGGCAGTGGATCTCCCAGCACAGCGTTCGAGCTCTGATAAGGGATAGGCTGCCTCCTCAAATGGGTCCCTGACCCCCGTGTGTGCTGACTGGGAGACACCTCCCAGTAGGGGTCGACAGACACCTCATACAGGAGAGCTCTGGTTGGCATCTAGCAGGTGCCCCTCTGGGACAAAGCTTCCAGAGGAAGGAACAGGCAGCAATCTTTGCTGTTCTGCAGCCTCTGCTTGTGATACCCAGGCAAAGAGGGTCTCGAGTGAACCTCCAGTAAACTCCAGCAGACCTGCAGCAGAGGGGCCTGACTGTTAGAAGGAAAACTAACACACGGGAAGGAATAGTAGCAACATCAACAAAAAGGATATCCACTCACAGACCCCATCCAAAGGTCACCAACTTCAAAGACCAAAGGTAGATAAATCCACGAACATGAGGAGAAACCAGTGCAAAAAGGCTGAAAACTTCAAAAACCAGAATGCCTCTTCTCCTACAAAGGATCACAACTCCTTGCCAGCAAAGGAACAAAACTGGATGGAGGATGAGTTTGATGAATTGACAGAAGTAGGCTTCAGAAGGTGGGTAATAACAAACTCCTCTGAGCTAAAGAAGCATGTTCTAACCCAATGCAAGGTAGCTAAGAACCTTGATAAAAGGTTGCAGAAACTGCTAACTAGAATAACCAGTTTAGAGAAGAACATAAATGACCTGATGGAGCTGACAAACATAGCATGAGAACTTAGTGATGCATACACAAGTATCAATAGCTGAACTGATCAAACAGAATAAAAGATATCAGAGATTGAAGATCAACTCAATGAAATAAAGCTAAAAGATAAGATTAGAGAAAAAAAAGAGTGAAAAGAAACAAAGCCTCCAAGAAATATAGGACTGTGTAAAAAGACCAAATCTACGTTTGATTGGTGTACCTGAAAGCGACGGGAAGAATGGAACCAAGTTGGAAAACACCCTTCCAGATATTATCTAGGAGAACTTTCCCAACCTAGCAAGAGAGGCCAACATTCAAATTCAGGAAATACAGAGAACACTACGAAGATATTCCTCAAGAAGGGCAACCCTAAGACACACAATCGTCAGGTTCACCAATGTAGAAATGAAGGAAAAAATGGTAAGGGCAGCCACAGAGACAGGTCAGATTACCCACAAAGGGAAGCCCATCAGACTAACAGCAGATCTCTCAGCAGAAACCCTACGAGCCAGAAGAGAGCGGGGGCCAATATTCAACATTCTTAAAGAAAAGAATTTTCAACCCAGAATTTCATATCCAGCCAAACTAAGTTTCATAAGTGAAGGAGAAATAAAATCCTTTACAGACAAGAAAATGCTGAGAAATTTTGTCACCATCACACAAACCTGCCCTACTAGAGCTCCTGAAGGAAGCACTAAACATTGAAAGGAACAACCAGTACCAGCCACTGCAAAAACATACCAAACTGTAAAGACCTTTGACGCTGTGAAGAGACTGCATCAACTAATGGACAAATTAACCAGCTAGCATCATAATGACAGGATCAAATTCATACATAACAATATTAACCTTAAATGTAAATGAGCTAAATGCCCCAATTAAAAGACACAGACTGGCAAATTGGATAGACGGTCAAGACCCATCAGTGTGCTGTATTCAGGAGACCCATCTCACATGTAGAGACACACATAGGCTCAAAAGAAAGGGATGGAAGAAGATCTACCAAGCAAATGGAAAACAAAACAAAACAAAACAAAAGCAGGGGTTGCAATCCTAGTCTCTGAAAAACAGACTTTAAACCAACAAAAATCAAAAGAGACAAAGAAGGGATTACATAATGGTAAAGGCATCAATGCAACAAGAAGAGCTAACTATCCTAAATATATATGCACCCAATACAGGAGCGCCCAGATTCATAAAGCAAGTTCTTAGAGACCTACAAATAGACTTAGACTCCCATGCAATAATAGTGGGAGACTTTAACACCCCACTGTCAATATTAGGCAGATCAACAAGATAGAAAATTAACAAGGATATCCAGGACTTGAACTCAGCTCTGGATCAAGCAGACCTAATAGGCATCTACAGAACTCTCCACCCCAAATTAACAGAATATACATTCTTCTCAGCACCACATTGCAGTTATTTTAAAATTGACCACATAATTGGAAGTAAAACACTGCTCAGTGAATGCAAAAGAATGGAAATTATAACAAACAGTCTCTCAGACCACAGTGCAATCAAGTTAGAACTCAGGATTAACAAACTCACTCAAAACTGCACAACTACGTGGAAACTGAACAACCTATTCCTGAATAACTACTGGGTAAATCACGAAATGAAGGCAGAAACAAAGATGTCCTTGAAATCAATGAGAACAAAGACACAACATTCAAGAATCTCTGGGACACATTTAAAGCAGTGTGTAAAGGGAAATTTACAGCACTAAATGTCCACAAAAGAAAGCAGGAAAGACCTAAAATTGACATCCTAACATCACAATGAAAAGAACTAGAGAAGCAAGAGCAAACAAATTCAAAAGCTAGCAGAAGACAAGAAACAATTAAGATCAGAGCACAACTGAAGGATACAGAGACTCAAAAAACTCTTCAAAAAATCAATAAATCCAGGAGCCTTTTTTTGAAAAGATCAACCAAATACACAGACCACTAGCCAGACTAATAAAGAAGAAAAGAGAGAAGAATCAAATAGATGCAATAAAAAATGATAAAGGGGATATCACCACGAATCCCACAGAAATACAAACTACCATCAGAGAATACTATAAACATTTCTATGCAAATAAACTAGAAAATATAGAAAATAATGGATAAATTCCTGGGCACAAACACCCTCCCAGGACTACACCAAGAAAGAGTCAAATCCCTGAATAGACCAATAACTAGTTATGAAATTGAGGCAGCAATTAATAGCCTACCTGCCAAAAAATGTCCAGGACCAGACAGATTCACAACCGAATTCTACCAGAGGTACAAAGAGGAGCTGGTACCCTTCCTTCTGAAACCATTCCAAACAATAGAAAAAGAGGGAATTTTCCCTAACTCATTTTATGAGAGTAGCATCATCCTAATACCAAAACCTGGCAGAGACACAACAAAAAAAGAAAATTGCAGGCCAGTATCCCTGATGAACATTGATGTGAAAATCTTCAATAAAATACTGGCAAATTGAATCCAGCAGCACATCAAAAAGCTTACCCACCACGATCAAGTTGGCTTCATCCCTGGGATGCAAGGCTGGTTCAACATAGGCAAATCAATAAATGTAATCCATCACATAAACAGAACCAATGATAAAAACCACATGAATATCTCAATAGATACAGAAAAGGCCTTTGACAAAATTCAACAGCCCTTCAGGCAAAAAACTCTCAATAAGCTAGGCACTGATGGAACATATCTCAAAATAATAAGAGCTATTCATGTCAAAACCAAAGACAATATCATACTGAATGGGCAAAAACTGGAAGCATTCCCTTTGAAAACCGGCACAAGGCAAGGATACCCTCTCTCACCACTCCTATTCAACATAGTATTGGAAGTTCTGGCCAGGGCAACCAGGCAACAGAAAGAAATAAAGGGTATTCAATTAGGAAAGAGGAAGTCAAGTTCTGTCTGTTTGAAGATGACATGATTGTATATTTAGAAAACCACATCATCTCAGCCCAAAATCTCCTTAAGCTGATAAGCAACTTCAGCAAAGTCTCAGGATACAAAATCAATGTGCAAAAATCA
>NW_012108441.1:2114636-2120681 GCF_000951045.1 Mandrillus leucophaeus | reverse complement strand
TAGAAGAAAACCTAGGCAATACCATTCAGGACATAGGCATGGGCAAACACTTCATGACTAAAACACCAAAAGCAATGGCAACAAAAGCCGAAATTGACAAATGGGATGTACCTAAACTAAAGAGCTTCTGCTCAGCAAAAGAAACTATCATCAGAGTGAACAGGCAACCTACAGAATGGGAGAAAAAAAGTGGGCAAAGGATATAAACAGACACTTCTCAAATGAAGACATTTATGCAGCCAACAAACATGAAAAAAAGCTCATCATCACTGGTCATTAGAGGAATGCAAATAAAAACCACGATGAGATACCATCTCACGCCAGTTAAAATGGCAATCATTAGAAAGTCTGGAAACAACAGATGCTGGCGAGGATGCAGAGAAATAGGAATGCTTTTACACTGTTTACGGGAGTGTAAATTAGTTCAACTATTGTGGAAAACAGTGTGGCGATTCCTCAAGGATCTAGAACCAGAAATACCATTTGATCCAGCAATCCCATTACTGGTTATATACCCAAAGGATTATAAATCATTCTACTATAAAGACACACACACACGTATGTTTATTGCAGCACTATTTACAATAGCAAAGACTTGGAACTAACCCAAATGCCCCTCAATGATAGACTGGATAAAGAAAATGTGGCACATAGACACCATGGAATACTATGCAGCCATAAAAAAGAATGAGTTTATGTCCTTTGCAGGAACATGAATGAAGCTGGAAACGATCATCCTCAGCAAACTAACACAGGAACAGAAAACCAAACACCACATGTTCTCACTCATAAGTGGAAGGCGAACAATGAAAACACAATGGAAACAGGGAGGGGAACATCATACACCAGGGCCTATCAGGGGGTGGGGGGAAAGGGAGAGAGAGCATTAGGATAAATACCGAACACATGCGGGGCTTAAAACCTAGATGATGGGTTGATAGGTGCAGCAAACCACCACAGCACATGTATCCCTATGTAACAAACCTGCACGTTCAGCACATGTATCCCAGAACTTAAAGTAAAATAAATAAATAACTAAAATAAAATAACCAAAAGAGTAAAAAAAAAAAAAAGAAGAATTAATGAAATGCTTAGCTAGGCATGGCCAATGGAATTAGAATTAGCCCAGTCTTGCCATAACTTTCTGTTTCCTTATTGTCCTGAGTTTCAGTGGGCAACAGATTCATCTTTGGAGATTACTACAGAAATCTCTGCAACACTGTCTTTTTCCATTCATAACTTAAGGCTTTCATAATTATTGCAGAAGTTTCTCAGTCTCTCCATGTGAAATTTCTCTTAGCTATTGGATTTCAGATATTTCACAGTTTCTTTTGTGCTTTTAAACACACAGGTCCAATTCTGCTACTTAAAGTGGTTTCATGTTCAATTCACCCGCTGAAAATATGCCTGTTTAATCCGTCTTCTATGGTGATTGATCTGTTTACACTATACTATAGTATATAGTATAACTTCCCCAGTATAGACTGGGGAAGTTTTAAAGTTGACTCTAGCTTTTTAGGATGTAGACAGCAGCTAAATTCATGACAAAAATGACATGCTACCTTAAAAAGTCTATCCAAATGTACCAAAGGTATTTGCTGTATAGGTCATGTTCTTTGCATCATAACTTCCTTTGAAAATGAAAGCTATGCACTTTTTGAATTAATAATAATGGTGCACATAGATAAACACATACTCCTGTCCATGCACACAGGCGAGTGCACGTGCACACGCATTCACACACGCGCCTCCCCCCTACACATTGTCTTAGAGTGTGCCTTGGCATCCTTCACACAGACATACATCATTGCGGAAGAGACCCAGCTCTGTGTGCTCAGTCTGTGTGCCACAGCATCACCTTTGTCCCTCCACAGCTATGTGCCCACTTTGTGTGGTCTTTATATTGTTCTGAAGAAGAGTCAGGTTACTCATTCACTTTCTTTGTGTACATACTTCAAAAATATATATTTTAATATTTCTATAATATCCAATAAAAGGATAAAATTAGAAGATATAACTTCTGACCAAATAAAGGAGAAAATAAAATGGTAATACTCAAGCTAAAATGAAACAAACACAAACAAGATAGACAGAATAAAAGTGATATGAACAGCAAGTATACTAATAGAAAGTACAATATAAGATGATAGAAATGAATCCATAAACACAATGGATACAAACAGATTAAACTCTATAATGAAAAGATAAAGACACAAAAGGTTTGAAAAGAAGATGGAAAACAAAAGACCAAATATATATTAACCCAAGGAAAAGAGGCTTAACTGTATCAACATCAGATAAATTAAATATTAATGCTAAAGTCATCCTTCTGGATAAAACAGTCATCCATATGAGAAAATCTGTTAAGTTCTCAGATAGCTATAACAATTTAAATCTACATGCATTTAATTAAATGGCATTAATATATATAATATACACAAAAGAAAAATTAACAGAACAAAAATAGAAATGAACAAAACCACCATTATAATGGAATCATTCAGCATATTCTCACCAGCTGTGAGAATGGTCTATGACTGGCATAGAGACCAAAAGTAATATAAATATAAAAGATTTAATAGTTTAATAAGCTCCTTATAATGGATATATATAGAAAACTACACCAAATAATTGGAGAACACACAATCTTTTCAAGTGTTCCAGAAAATTTTCTAAAACTTAGTTACCCACTTGACATAAAGTATGTCTTCTCAAATTTCAAAGAATCTGAAATTTTCTAACTATAACACAAATATTTAAAAATTAATATCAAAAGAAAACCTTCAATGGCCCTGTATATTTAAAAATGTAAAAAGACACATAAAGATCTCTGTGAGTTAAAAGTCATAATAAAAATAAAATTCTGCCTAGGAGACTTTGATAATAATAACAAACTTAATTTACTCCACTCATAACTTAAGGCTTTCATAATTATTGCAAAAGTTTGACAAAGCACATATTTAAAAGAAAAATTTTACCTTTAATTGTTATGCATGGATCATATTTGGGCCATAAGTCAAGCACATGAATATATACATATATGTGTGTGTGTGTGTGTGTGTGTACACAAGATATTCTACTCTGGGGCAAGCAAAAATGTCTAGGAGTTGGGATGAAATGGAATTGGCCACAAGTTGATGACTGTGGAAGCTTGGAGAAGGTCTGTAGCTGTTTCTTGGACCACTCTCTTCCTCTCATCCTTCACCCCAATGAGTCCTGTATCTAGTCCCATATAACAGCACCACACACTGAGACAAATATTTTTGTCAGCTTCTTACATACACGTTGATATGACTTTATACATTTACAAGAAATAAGTAAAGGCATAAATGTATTTTCCCTTATTCACATAATATATGGTATATCGTACACATCCATTTACAACCCACTTTTTTCACCTAACATCATATCTCAGAAAGTCTTTCTTATCATTTGACTGTCGTGGCATTCCCACCATTTGGCCACACAGTATTTTATTGAATCCTTCCTCTCCTGAGGAAGATCCAGGGTGTTTGCAACTCTGTGCGAAGGCTAGGGCTGCCGTGAACAAAACGGTGCATCTGCCACATCACCCGGGTGCAAGTGTCTCTGCAGGAAGCGTTCTCAAAAATGGAACAGCTGGGAGAGCTGGGTCCCATATCTGATCATTAATACATTTTAATATTGGTAGATGTTACCAAATATTTCTCCTAGGAGGATTTGTACCAATTTATACTTGTCCCAGAAGTGTGCAGGAGTTATTTGCAATACTTTAATAACCCAGTGCATTTGCTTCCTTTGCCTGGAATATGCGTCCTACCTCATCAGATGCCATCCTCTGGGAGATGATTTAAGAGGGATGCCTTCCATGACAATACCTCCTGGGCTGCACTAGGAGACAGACATGTGCCCCGAGGGGTCCCGCAAATGCATTTCTCATAACACTTCTCACACTGCATTGTGATTGCCAGGGTTCTCCATTTTCTCAAGTTCCAGAATACCAGTTCTGTCTTATTTGTCTTCTTTCACCTGTACTTCCTACCATGCCGAACCCACAGGAAGCTATTGGAGGGTTTGTAACATGAATCATTAAAAATGGGCTGAGGTCTCTATGGATTATATATACTTTCTAAATCAATTTCCAAATACAAAAATATACAAGCAAGAAATCAAAAGCACATATTTTAAAAGAGCATTACAGTGTGGAGATTCCTTGAAGAACTAAAAGTAGAACTAGCATTTTTTTGGTTATTTTTGCATTTTGTTTTGTTTTTAAACATGATACACCGTTGTCCAGGGAAGGCAGAGAACAGTGAAGTTATTCCAGCCACAGAGAAAGGTAATACCAGGGTGCAAGCCTCTCTTGCCAAAAGCCTTGGAGAATCTAGAAGTTTTTGGTAGTGGAGAGGCAGGAACGTGGATCTTGGAGCTGGACAGCCTTGGCCCAGGTTCAGGTCCTTGCTCTGCCATGTACTTCCCCGGACCTCTCGGTGGGGTCCCTGGGCCAGCAGCATCGCATGCCCGGGGAGTTTGTTAAGAGCAGAGTCCACTGAGTCAGATGTACAATTTTAGCTAGACCGCCAGGCGATTGTTGGCATGTTAAGTTTTGAAGAGCATTGACCTGGGATTCTGGGCAAGCCAAATCAGTCCAGCGTGCCTCAGGGTCCTTATCTGTCGCATGGCGATAATGCCTACTTGAAAAGGTCGTTGTGATAATTCAATGAGATAAGGTAGTCCAGCCCTGAGCATAGTGCCTGCTCCATAGGAAATGTTCCATATTTATCTCCAGCCCGTGGACCTTCCTTCGGGAAGTTTACATTTCTTTTCCACTCTCAAAAAAGCCTCTTGGTTTTGAACTTGAAGCTGTTGTAGTGCTGCAGTCGGACAGTAGGGGGCAATCTCGGTATTGCCATCGCGGAGAGCTGGACACCGGGCTGACTGGGTCCGGGCTGACTGGGTCCGGACTGTGAGTGCACAGGTGATGCCGGCCGGCTCCTGGGCACCCACCCAGCTCGCTTACCTAGTAGCTCCCCTCCCGGGGTTGAGAGTCCTGGGCCTGAGCCTACAGCCTCGGCCATCTGGTCCCCCACTTAATCTCCCAGTGCTAGTTATAAACAAATCTTGTGCAAACCTCCCGGGCTCACCCCCAGTCCCGCGGAGCGGCTAGATGTTGATGAAGGATCCCTGGTCGCCTTTGGCCGTCTCGGTCTCCAGGCAGCGCCCCTTCCTCTGTGTGACGTGGGGTTCCGGTGGAATCTGGCATAGCAGCGCAGCCCTGCCAGGCAGTCTTGGTGATGGTCGCACGGTTCCGCTTCGGCTGATGATGTTTCGTTACTGTCACTGGAGAGTTTACCCTGGTTTTTCTTTCTTCTTTGCAGAGGGCCCACCATCAGGTTTTAAGTCTTCATAATCGGTCCAGTCGAACAAGGCCATGTTCAACGTGGGTATCACCTCCCTGTCAGGCCTGCGCTGTGCCTGGGGCCGCAGGGAGGTGATGGGCAGGATCAGGGACTCTTCTGTGGCAGATGCTGCCTCAAAGGTGGTGAGGAAGAGCATGGTGGGGGACCGACTGGCGGAAGATTGCTCCATGGCCGCATCCAGCTCCTTGGCTTCGGAGAGCTCCGCCTTCATCAGGGAGCTGGGACCTCGGACCAAGGCTCGGCCTCGGTGCAGCCTCAGCCTGTCCCTGCGTCTCTTGTGCTCCCTGCTGCGTTTCCTGGCCCTCTCCCACCCTGGAGACCGATTCTGCTTCTTGGGGTAGGGCAACTCGAGCCCCAGGAGCAGGTCCTTCACCCGCAGCAGGCCTGCAGGACTCTGCTCAGGCAGCGGCCCCTCAGACCCTGGCAGCCTGGAAGCCTGCCTGGTGGCGGTGACCACAGCCCCATCCTGGGCCTCCCTGGGCAGGAGTGAGCCCCACTCCTTCTTGCCTGGGCCGCGCTGGCGGTGGTGGCTGGCCTGAGGCGACCACAGTGCTGGGCCAGGGAGGTCGATGTGATTCTCGGGGAGATTCTGAGCAGGAGTCCCAGGTGCAAGGGCATTTGCCAGGCTCAGCTCCAGGGGCAGCAG
>NW_012108441.1:2111706-2114361 GCF_000951045.1 Mandrillus leucophaeus | reverse complement strand
TCAGCCCAAAATCTCCTTAAGCTGATAAGCAACTTCAGCAAAGTCTCAGGATACAAAATCAATGTGCAAAAATCACAAACATTCCTATACACCAATAACAGAGAGTCAAATCATGAATGAACTCCCATTCACAATTGCTACAAAGATAATAAAATACCTAGGAATACAATTTATAAGGGATGTGAAGGTCCTCTTCAAGGAGAACTACAATCAACTGCTCAAGGAAATAAGAGAGAACAAAAACAAATGGAAAAACATTCCATGCTCATGGATAGGAAGAATCAGTATCGTGAAAATGGTCATACTGCCAAAAGTAATTTATAGATTCAATGCTATCCCGATCAAGCTAGCATTGACTTTCTTCACAGAATTGGAAAAAAACTACTTTAAATTTCACATGGAACCAAAAAAGAGCCCGCATAGCCAAGACAATCCTAAGCAAAAAGAACAAAGCTGGAGGAATTATGCTACCTGACTTCAAACTATACTACAAGGCTACAGTAACCAAAACAGCATAGAACTGATACCAAAACAGATATATAGATCAATGGAACAGAACAGAGGCCTCAGAAATAACACAACATATCTATAACCATCTTGTCTTCGACAAACCTGACAAAAACAAGCAATGTGGAAAGGATTCCCTGTTTAATAAATGGTGTTGGGAAAACTGGCTAGCCATAGGCAGAAAACTGAAACTGGACCCTTTCCTTAAGCATTATACAAAAATTAACTCACGATGGATTAAAGACTTAAATGTAAAACCTAAAACAATACAAACCTGTAGAAGAAAACCTAGGCAATACCATTCAGGACATAGGCATGGGCAAACACTTCATGACTAAAACACCAAAAGCAATGGCAACAAAAGCCGAAATTGACAAATGGGATGTACCTAAACTAAAGAGCTTCTGCTCAGCAAAAGAAACTATCATCAGAGTGAACAGGCAACCTACAGAATGGGAGAAAAAAAGTGGGCAAAGGATATAAACAGACACTTCTCAAATGAAGACATTTATGCAGCCAACAAACATGAAAAAAAGCTCATCATCACTGGTCATTAGAGGAATGCAAATAAAAACCACGATGAGATACCATCTCACGCCAGTTAAAATGGCAATCATTAGAAAGTCTGGAAACAACAGATGCTGGCGAGGATGCAGAGAAATAGGAATGCTTTTACACTGTTTACGGGAGTGTAAATTAGTTCAACTATTGTGGAAAACAGTGTGGCGATTCCTCAAGGATCTAGAACCAGAAATACCATTTGATCCAGCAATCCCATTACTGGTTATATACCCAAAGGATTATAAATCATTCTACTATAAAGACACACACACACGTATGTTTATTGCAGCACTATTTACAATAGCAAAGACTTGGAACTAACCCAAATGCCCCTCAATGATAGACTGGATAAAGAAAATGTGGCACATAGACACCATGGAATACTATGCAGCCATAAAAAAGAATGAGTTTATGTCCTTTGCAGGAACATGAATGAAGCTGGAAACGATCATCCTCAGCAAACTAACACAGGAACAGAAAACCAAACACCACATGTTCTCACTCATAAGTGGAAGGCGAACAATGAAAACACAATGGAAACAGGGAGGGGAACATCATACACCAGGGCCTATCAGGGGGTGGGGGGAAAGGGAGAGAGAGCATTAGGATAAATACCGAACACATGCGGGGCTTAAAACCTAGATGATGGGTTGATAGGTGCAGCAAACCACCACAGCACATGTATCCCTATGTAACAAACCTGCACGTTCAGCACATGTATCCCAGAACTTAAAGTAAAATAAATAAATAACTAAAATAAAATAACCAAAAGAGTAAAAAAAAAAAAAAGAAGAATTAATGAAATGCTTAGCTAGGCATGGCCAATGGAATTAGAATTAGCCCAGTCTTGCCATAACTTTCTGTTTCCTTATTGTCCTGAGTTTCAGTGGGCAACAGATTCATCTTTGGAGATTACTACAGAAATCTCTGCAACACTGTCTTTTTCCATTCATAACTTAAGGCTTTCATAATTATTGCAGAAGTTTCTCAGTCTCTCCATGTGAAATTTCTCTTAGCTATTGGATTTCAGATATTTCACAGTTTCTTTTGTGCTTTTAAACACACAGGTCCAATTCTGCTACTTAAAGTGGTTTCATGTTCAATTCACCCGCTGAAAATATGCCTGTTTAATCCGTCTTCTATGGTGATTGATCTGTTTACACTATACTATAGTATATAGTATAACTTCCCCAGTATAGACTGGGGAAGTTTTAAAGTTGACTCTAGCTTTTTAGGATGTAGACAGCAGCTAAATTCATGACAAAAATGACATGCTACCTTAAAAAGTCTATCCAAATGTACCAAAGGTATTTGCTGTATAGGTCATGTTCTTTGCATCATAACTTCCTTTGAAAATGAAAGCTATGCACTTTTTGAATTAATAATAATGGTGCACATAGATAAACACATACTCCTGTCCATGCACACAGGCGAGTGCACGTGCACACGCATTCACACACGCGCCTCCCCCCTACACATTGTCTTAGAGTGTGCCTTGGCATCCTTCACACAGACATACATCATTGCGGAAGAGACCCAGCTCTGTGTGCTCAGTCTGTGTGCCACAGCATCACCTTTGTCCCTCCA
>NW_012108441.1:2096332-2111120 GCF_000951045.1 Mandrillus leucophaeus | reverse complement strand
AGATACTTGCACGAGCATGTTTGCAGCAGCACAATTCTCAATTGCAAAAACATGGAACCAACCCAAATGCCCATTAGTCAATGAGTGGATAAAGAAACTGTAATATATATCATATTTTTCATATATATTTATCATATATATCAGATTTGTCAAATATATATCAGATATATATTTATCATATATATGAGATAAAAAACTATGCAGTCATAAAAAGGAATGAATTAATGGCTTTCCTAGTGACCTGGATGAGACTGGAGACTATTATTCTAAGTGAAGTAACTCAGGAATTGAAAACCAAACATCGTTATGTTCTCACTCCTAAGTGGGAGCTAAGCTATGAGGATGCAAAGGCATAAGAATGGCGCAATGGACTTTGGGGACTCAGGAGGAAAGGGTGAGAAGGGGGTGAGGGATAAAAGACTACAAATTGGTTGAGTGTATACTGCTCGGGTGATGGGTGCACCAAAATCTCACAAATCACCACTAAAGAACTTACTCATGTGATCAAACACCACCTGCTCCTCAATAACCCATGAAAATAAAATTAAAACAAATAAAAATAAATTAAAAAAAATAAAAAAGCATTATGAAGTCAAATTCAGAAAATGAGATGGAAACATGGTTTAAAATGACCCCAAAATAACAACTTTCAAATTCTGAACACAAATAGGGATGCGGCTGTTTGTTTTAGTGCCTATAGAAATTGTATTATAACCAGGCTTTTATAGCTATTTGTTGAAAAAAAAAAGTACAACGTAAAGTGAATACACTAATCAAGAAAGCTGTATATATGCTATATATATATACATTTTTCATGTATGTCCATAGGGCAATGTCTATCATTCTGGAGAAGTTGCCTGAAGCTGTTTAGTACATTTTAACTAATGTTCCTAAAAAAAAAAAAAAAAAAAGAATTTCTCCAAAATTCAGACACCACTTCATTGGTTAATTCATTTTGGAATCCATCCATTCACTCAATATCTCAGCAAGTATTTTTAATGGCCTTTTTTTTTTTCCTTTTAGTAAAGGAGTATGCTAGGCCAGGCATGGTGCCTCATTGCTTGTAATCCTAGCACTTTGGGAGGCCGAGGTGGGACAATCACTTGAGCCAGGACTTGGAAACTAGCCTAGGCAACATAGTGAGACCCTGTCTCTACTAAGAATAATAGCTTATTTTTAAAAAGGACTATGCTAGTTCTATAAGGTATCCAAAGCTTATTTGATAAAAATTCCAGGCTCTATAAATTTATAGAAGAATGGGAAATAATTTTCTTTTATCAGTAAATTATATCATTGTACCTAAAATGTTTCGATTTGGCTTTGATTTTAAGAAATGCAAGGAAATATAAAATGGTTTACATTAATTATATATTGTACATATTTATATGCAAATATTTACAATATGTATTAAAATGTGTATGTGGTATATTATTCAACCTTGTGAATTTAGGAAAAAAGAGATTTATACATTTTAAAACTTCCTTATATGAAAAAAAGTTCTGGAAACTGTAAGTGTGAGCTATCTACATTAGTGTTTCTGTGTTTGCCAAAACAGTATTACAGCCTAAAGGGGAATGGCTGAGGACAGATAACTTGGCCAAATGTCCCCGGCTAGAAAACCAAGGAGATTGCATCAAACTCACTCCAAAAGCCAATCAAAGAATAACTTAAAACTGCTGTCACTCACTTAGATTTTGCTTCCTGGTCCTTAGTGGTAGCTGATGAGGTTTAGAAATTTGCACATGTATCTGTCTATACTGAAGGGAAGAAAATAAATCTACTATGGCTCCAGTTCAAAACACTGCATGAGCAGTCGAGAGAAACAATTTACCAGAACATGCTTAATGGTAAATCAGAAATGACATGTATGAAATGACATATATGAAAACATGGGGCTGCAACTTGAAAATATTGGAAAATGAGTCATCTATCAGATCTTGGACTGATAACACTTTGTAAGTTGCAATTGCTGGATATCATGTATCTATGTGATCAGGACCATCCGTAATGAAGAATGGTTCATGTTCACACAGCTTCAAATGCCTGATTTCTGAAATGATCAACTATTTATTAGCTGTAAGGTAAGGGGAATGATGCATATGATCTTCTCCTGTGCTTAGAGGAGTTGTTAAAATTCATTTATGGAGCTACAAAGATTATGACATGCAATAAAACTTCTAAACTATGTAATAACATCCAAGGTAGGATTTTGTGGATTATGTGTTAGTAATGATATTTAAAGAGAATATTAACATTTTGTTAAGCAAATATATTAATATATTAACTATGTGATAATTTTAATTTTAATTACAATAAATTAATTTTATCATAAGCATCTTCTTTTCTATTTATACATAAAACTCTTACAAATTCAAATAATAAAAAATGATGTTTTTAATCTGTACTCAAGAATAGACAGTCATATGTTTTATATATAAAGAGAGTCTATTTCAACATGGCAAAACTCCTTCTCTACTAAATATACAAAAATTACCTGGGCATGGTGATGCATGCCTGTGGTCCTAGCTACTCGGGAGTCTGAGATGGGAGGATGACTTGAGGCCAGCGGGCAGAGGTTGCAGTGATCTATGATTACACCACTGGCCTCCAGCCTGGATGACAGAGCGAGACTCTGTCATAAAATAAATAAAAAATAAAATAATAAATAAAATAAAATAAAATAGAAAGCGTATAGGTCAGCTGGATGCAGTGGCCCATGTCTGTAATCCCAGCACTTTGGGAAGTTGAGGCAGGAGGATCACTTGAGGCCAGGAGTTCAAGACCAGTCTAGGCAACACACTGAGACCACGTCTCTAGAAAACACACACAAAAAAATTAGCCAGCATGGTAGCACGCGCCTGTATTCCCAGGTACTCGGGAGGCCTGAAGTGAGAGGATCACTTTAGCCATCGCATACAATTTGCAGCCAGGTGGCAGACAGTACAGACCTCAAAGCCTCCATTAATTCAATGAACCCCTTCCCCAGCACACGGACACATACACAAAGACTTACACTCATGTCGCTTGCTTATGGGAGCCGGTGTTTCTCCTTGGGGGTAGCAAGGATGAGCTTTTTATTGTCACTGTAGCTTCTCGGCTTATGCAAGTCAACACCTTTGGATAAGGGCTGAGAAGAAGATGGAATCCATCCTACCTCTCTCTTTATAATGGTGCCATTTAAAAAATTATTTTGTAGAGACGAGATCTTGCTATATTGGCCAGGGTGGTCTCAAACTCCTGGCCTCAAGTGATTCTCCCACCTCTGCCTCCCAAAGCGCTGGATTGCAGGCATGAGCTACTGTGCCCACCTAAACCAATGCTATTTTAAAGGTGAGGTGCATTTAAAGAAAGGGTGTATTTGGTAGGCAAAATAAGTACCCTCCAAAGATGTCCAGGAACTCATCCCTGGAACCTGTGAACGTGTGAGACGACAAGGCAAGGGAGGAAATGAACTGGAAGGTGCTAATGACAGGTACCAATCAGCTGACCTGCAACATGGATATTATCCTGGGTTATCTCTAGGGGAGTCCAGTGGAATCCCAAGGGTCTTTCTAAGTGTGAGAGAGGCAGGAGAAAGGAACCAGACAGCCACATGAGAAGGCTCTGACCCCCCAAAATACTGGCTTTTAAGATGAAGAAAGAGGCCATGAGATAACGAATGATAGGAGCTTTCAGAATCTGAAAAACATAAGCAAACAGCTCCTCCCCTACAACCCCCAGAAGGGACACTGCCCCACTGCCATCTTGCATGTTAACCCAAAGGCACTCAGTCCAGACTTTACATTGAACTACAGAACTGCAGGGTAATGAATGTTTGTTTTTATGTTTAATTCCAAACATTTCAGAAACTTATTTTAATTGACAAACTTAAATGATATATACCATCTACAACAGGTTGTTTTGAAATATGTATATATTGTGAAATAGCTACGTCAAGCTAGTTGACATTTGCATTACTTCACCTAAGTATAATTTTCTTTGTGGTGAGAACTCTTAAAATCTACCCTCTTAGCAATCTTTAAAAATCCAGTATTATCATTATCTGTTGTCACCATGTTTTACAATAGAGCTCTTGAACTTATTCCTCCTGTCTAACTGAAATGTTGTACCCTTTGGCCAACATCTCCCCAACCTTCCACCTCCCCCAGCTCCTGGTAACCATCATTCTATTCTCTGTTTCTGTGAGTTCAGCTGTTTTAGATTCCATATAAAAGTGAGATAATGCAGCCAGGCTCGGTGGCTCACGCCTGTAATCCCAGCAATTTGGGAGGCTGAGGTGGAAATATCACTTGAAGCCAGGAATTTGAGATTGGCCTGGGCAACACAGGGAGACTGCATCTGTCAAAAGAATATATATTTTAGTTGGGCATGGTGTGCACACCTGTGTTACCAGACACTCTGAAGGCTGAGGTGGGAGGATCGCTTGAACCCAAAATGTCAAGGTTGCAGTGAGCTATGATCACACCACTACTGCACTCCGGCTCGGCCAGAGTGAGACAATATCTCTTAAAAAAAAAAAAAAATGTGACTTCAAGTACACAGTTACTCACTTGATAGTAAGGGGTGGTATAAATATCAACTGTTCCATCACTAAGTACATTTTGGCTTCTTTCTCATCCATCCACTATAGAAGAAATAGTCAGATAGCCCAGTATGTACAACAGAACTCACACATGAACCTCTGCAGTGCTTACTTTGCCTCTGTAACTACTGAAAGAGATCTCAAATAAGGATCTTCTTAGAAACTTAAAGTAGTACTTAGGAGTACTTAGTACTACCAACACACGCTTTGGGTAAAAGGAAAGTTCTTCACAAAAATGCAAACTTTAGGAATTAAATGCTTCCCACAGGGACTAACTTATTCCTGTATAAGTGATTATAGGCAGAAAAACAGAATCTGAATGAACTTGCTTTTTTTCTTAAACTTGGAAAACCTAGAAAAGGTAAGAGTGGTATATAGGGGCCAATTAAAATAAAAAGCACAAGGAAAAATGAGAGGAAGTCGCTCCTGTCCTCCCAATGAGAGTATTGTGTTTTGAACAATTCATGAATGGAATTTCAGAAACTCAGCAAAAGAATACATTTAACTGACTTACTCCAAATATATTCTGAATTTCGTATTTACTAAATAAAGTGTTTCCAAATGAACATTTTTTTACATGTTGTTACATGTAAAATTCCTTTTACATGCAAAAACGTGTACATCTTTTAAACATGTTTTTGCATGCAAAAATATCTTTTTAAACATGTTGTTATATGTTGTTATATGCTGTTACATGTGAAAATTGCACATTAAGAAAAGGAAAGGTAGGTGAATTCATCATTCAAGTTTTTAGATGCAGGTATACTTAAACTTCCACATAATCCATGAATATTAAACTGAATAAACAAAGCACTCTACAGAATTCACCTTGCCACAGATGTGAAATAATTGTAAGCATACATAAATGTTAACGAAACACTTTCATTCAGCGCTAAGGGGAGGTATCATTGAATGATGGACCAAAACAAACTACATGGCATTTTGATGTCTGTGGAAATGACATGCCCACAAAGCAGTGGCTCGACACTGATATTAATATATCTTGCTCAGTTGCCTTAATTATTTATAGTAGTTTAATTTTTTCAAGAACACAAATGTTAAGGTATTTTTAATAATTTTGATAAGGCCATAGAATGTATCTATTTTTTGAATTCCTACTTTCATTGGAATTGCCTCTTTATCCTAATGAGTAAATACAAAAGAATGCATAGATAGGATAGCTTTTGTCATCGTCTTCTTGTTTTCTGAGAAAGAGTCTTGCTCTTGTCGCCCAGGCTGGAGTGCAGTGGCACAGTCTTGGCTCACTGAAACCTCCAACTCCGGGGTTCAAGCGATCCTCCTGCCTCAGCCTCCTGAGTAGCTGGGACTACAGGTGCATGCCACCATGCCTGGCCAATTTTTGTATTTTTAGTAGAGATGGGGTTTCACCATGTTGGCCAGGCTGGTCTCAAATTCCTGACCTCAAGTGATCCACTCCCCTCGGCCTCCCAAAGTTCTGGGATCACAGGCATGAGCCACCACACCCGGCAGGTTTTGTCTTCTTTTACTAAAGAAAAATGTACTTTTCTATGCCCGTGCTTTCTACATTTTTGGAACTGATACAGATCCACAGAGGCGAACTGAAATCTAAATCATCTTTAATGTTAAAATTTAACTGACCGTGTACATAACTGTGCAATTGCTGCTTTCTCACAGAAGTGTCTAGGATTCATTCAACAGATCATAGAAACGAGGTCTGGCATGTAACAGACAAATGACAGAGGAGCTATACTGATTTATATAACAATTATCAAAACACTGTCACGTAGTTTACTGTAGTTCAAGTTGTGCTTGTATCATATAACACAGGTTCAAGTTCTTTCTTCAGTCATCAGAATAACAGAGGTTGAAGAGACAACTAAGTGTCAACTCTTCCAAAAGCTGTTTCAAAAAAAATTTAAGTAACTGTGATACACATTTCTGCAAATAAAATATTCCAGTCCTTATATCAATCCTGAGTTTTTAATATTTAAATATGCACTACTTACAGTTCTGACACGAGTTTATTTAAAAACACGGCTAGTTATCAAGTTCACTTTCTTCATCGGAAGAAATGATGCAATAATTGTCTTTACAGTCCTTGGTAGCCTAAAAGAAAAAGTCTAGTTCACTGACAAACCACCACTTTACACCTCATGTTTTAAACAGGGTTAATCAGATGTCAAAAGGAAACAACTTTTAATATTTAAAGGATGCTGGTTATTTATTTCAAAGTGAAGAAAACTGTAATCAATACATGGAGCTCCAAATACCCACTTAAATTTTTTAATGCCAGATTTCAGTGAAATATTATTTTAGCAGGTCCAACTGTCATGTACTTTGCTTGAATAAAATGGGTTGATGAGCATCTTAAGGTCAAGATGGAGCAAAGACAGAAAAAGATAGGCAGGCTTATATCATGAAATATATTTTTTCAGCAGGATTATCAGCAATAGTCTACGTAACGTGGTTTCCACTGAAGGGATAAAATGGTCGGTGATAAGACCTCATCAAGTTAGAGAAAACGTAACTATGTTTGAAACATACACTATTCCCTCAACAAATAGTTCAACAGTTCCTACTCCCTAAAATGTTGTATGTTAATGCTGAGGAAGATGTAAAAAATGTAAGCATAATCTCTTCCATAATCCTGTGACATGAGCAAATGCACAAACAAAAAAATTAATACAAAAATTGTGTAATGCTATGGAAGGGCAACTCACTCAGACGTGTAGCCAAAAATGGAGACTGATGTTGACTTAGTTGGCAAAAGGTTTAAATTGGTCAAAAAATTTTTTTAAAGCATTGTGAGGGAAGAGCATGAGTAAAGCATGAGCGTAACAGTGAATTCCTTCAGGGAAAGCTGTCAACCTGGATAGGCAGGAGCAAAGACAGAGGGCGGCAGAACAAGCCTAAGAGGGGTCACGTAAAGTGGGGAGTCTCTGAACATCTAAGAACTGAGACGGGGCACCACTGACAGGCTGGGAAGAGCGAAGGGTTAGGAAGCATTTTAGGAAGGGGAGAGTTGTAGGAAGGTAATATTGCCGATCAATGAAGGATGGCTCAGAAGAGAAGAGAGAACTCAGAAAAGAGTTTAATAGTACAAGCAAGGAAGAATGAGGTCTTGAACTAGGGCAGCTGCAGTGGGAATTTTAAAAAAAGAAATTTAAGGGCCATTACAGAGGTAAAACTTGCCTCATGGTAACTGTATGGGAAGGATAAGGGACTCAGAAGAGTCCAAGACGATAGCAAAGTTCCTACCTTAAGTGGTAACATGCAGCATTAACACTGACAGGAAAACTTCTAGTTTCATGTTCCTACCAATTAATAAATGGTTTCTGGGGAACATTATAGCAGCATGTTCTCTACTTGTGACTTCTATTTAAATAACTGTTAGATCATTCTCAAGTTGCTTGAAAATGTTATTTTCAAACTCTTTTCTCAGTTTATTTAACACATCTCAGTTAGTGTAGAAGAGTGACATATGAACATGTATTTTCACAAGGTTATTAAAAAGAATACCTTATTTCCCAGAAAAGAATTCCACTATTACCTAAATAATATACATCTACATGAAGAAGTGATTGTCCGATGACAACTTGCTAATGTGCTATATGACAGCAGATAATTCACAATTCACAACGTGTTAATAATCTGCTGGCTTTCCCATTCTGTTATACATCTGAACCATCCCTTATTATTACAAATTGTCATGTAAAACCATTACTGATAATTTTGTGAGTGAATATGCCATAAAACAGTCCTATATTATAGCAGGAAATAAAAGAGACACTCAGTAGTTACACTTGCCTACTTCCTATTTAAAACTCTTGAAACATCACAAGTAAAAAAGACACCCAGAAAGGATTTATGGTCTTCTTGCCTTCCACCATAGATTTATCACTGACGTCCTGAAAACTGAAAATAAAATCATTAAAACTCATTTATGCCTAGCGTTCCATTATTGGAACGCTAACCTTGTGGGAATCATGTATATCCTACCACTCAAGATCATCGCCAAGGTCTGATTTTTCACACACAAAAAACGTGCAGCCTCTGGCATAAATGGGTCAATGTGTTAATAAAATGTCAATTTTATACACAAGATGTATATTTCCAGGTAAAATTTCCAATTTACCTTTTCCTGTTCTAAGTAACTCCCACAAAACTATTCATGAATCCTAAAAATACATTTACCAATTATGTTAAATTTGGAACAATACATTCAAAGTGAAAATGGTAAGTAATTTAAAATGTATAACCAAAATGTCTTTCCATACATTCAGAAACAAGAAGACTTTCTTCTATTATGCACGTGGTGTATTTTATAATGTATTATGTTACCAAATAGAACAGACCTTTATGAATTGCTCACGTAGCGGCTTCACCTCTTTCAGCCCCCCTCTCCTAACACTTGTATGTTGTTGACACCTCTTCTGTTTTTCTTGAAATGCTTTCTAGAAGTACAAAAAAGTAGTGATGAAAATTGGGTAACTTTTAATACTTACAAAACATAATTCTGCATTAGCTTTACAGGAATACTCTTTAAATCTATACTTCTTAACACTTTCTTTTAAACAACGTTTATGACCAATTTTAAAGAACTGTGTTCACCACTCATATGCTAAAATGATATAATGACCTTTTTCATCAGTCATTAAGGAATTTTCTTTCTTCTACATACATATTCAACACATATGTCTTAATTCTTGATTTCGAATGTAGAGTATATGATGACCCTTCCTATAATTTGTTGACTACAGATGGGTAAGATTTATACAGAAATTAACTAAGAAACATTCTTTCTTACTAAGATTTTAAACTGGTATTAAATCTTGGTCATTTCAGTATGCACATAGATGAACCTTACAAAAATGATGGCCTTTCTGCACCTTGACCCAATCTCCAACAACAGTGTTCTCCTCTCCTCTACATGGCACTCACTTATACAGTCATCCCCTAGATTTTGTCATTCCCAATGACTGCAACACCTACGTAATATTAATAATAGCAATGATAAAGAGCAATCATGGGTCAGATCACATCCTGAAAAACTTAAATAAACCCGTTACACAGGAACCCTTCAATCCTCCAAATAACTCTGACATAGGTACTCTTATCATGTCTCCTTTTGTAGACAAGGAAATTTCGGCACAGAGATAAATAGTTTGCCCGTGGTTCCTGAGCTAGCAATGGTCAAGCTGGAGTTGAATCACAAGCAGTGGGGCTGCAGTGCCCCAGCCCTTGACCACTGCACTCAGCTGTTTCTCCATCTTCCCAACATACAGCCACTACCTTCCTGCCACTGTAGGTCACTCACTTCAGTACTACAGCTCAGGAGTCTGTTGGGATATGACACCCACCGAATGGAACACTTTTCACTGCCCATTGCCCACCCCCATGTGCTCAGGTAACCCAGTTCCAGCTGAAATTCCACAGCCAGTCATCATATCCCCATCCCTGCGTCTATTCCCTGCCCAACTCTTCCTCTATCAACGTGCTTGGCTACACCCCAACCCAGGAAATTCCAACCCTACAGCTGCTTTTGCACAAATATGCCAACTGGGCTCACTTTGACTTCTTAATCGCTATGATGCTGACCTCAGTTGGACCACAAATGCTTCATGGCAATTATATTCCCCTGGTACATGAGTTCACTAACGGGCCCCCCTCTCTGGGCTCATGCTCTCTTCCTTCTTTGCTGGATTTCTGCATGAACAATTACTCCCTGAGACACTGATACAATAGGTTAATCATAAAGCTAAGCCTGATACCAACAATTACTTCTTCTTCTGTTTCTTCTCCTTCTCCTTCTTCTTTCTCCTCCTCCTCCTCCTTCTCCTCCTCCTCTTGTTCTTCTACTACTATTACTTCTGCTGCTGCTGCTGCTGCTGCTGCTGCTGCTGCTTCTGCTTCCTCATCATCTTTCTGCTTGTCTGCGATGTATTCTTTAAGGACATTCAGCAACTTCCGAGTATGTCTATAATCACGTTTCTGCCTGTAACACATAATATGTAACACTGTCATATGTCATAGAGAGATGAAAAATTAATCCTATTCAAACTAAAACAGACTTGACATAATTTATACTATAAAGTAGCAAGGGAGTAATAGCAGCTGAAATCTTTTTGGGAAAAGGTGAAATGAGTTACTCATTCTGAAAGGATCCCTTCCTAACTGACTAGTAGAGCAGCTCTCTCACATTATTTACATGCTGAAGACAAAGGAGGGTTTACAGCACTATAAATTTCCCAGAAACAATCATTTTCTCTAACAGCAGTTTACTTTTCATTTTCTCAAACTAAACAACATATGGGTTCTCATAAGTAAGTTCAAGAATATAACAGCCATTCATCCCGTAAGATTTCCCAAAAGAAATGCTTCACTTAACTATTTCTCCACATTGGCACAACAGTGATTTTCTAAAGGGAATAGTGAAAACAATTTAACTAAAATAGATAACTTATTTACAACATAAGGTTGTCCCTTTCCATATAACTTAATATTGTTAAGGATCTACAGACTAAACGTTGAAGACATTTATCTTACATGCAGCTGCCGTATTTCTAGAAACGGATAAAAATTAATTTTACAGGAAGACTATTTTTATCTGGAAGGCAAAAAGAGGTTATCTTCATTGGCTTCTAGGTAGTATCTCTCAATTCTGTTAAGCTGAGGTTATAAAACTAAAGAAACTTACCTGCTTAGGGAACAATCAAGTAAAATATGTTGTTCCCTAGAGACACCAATATGTACAGGATAGTTTTTGAAATTATTTGCACCAACAAATACAAAGAAGTGATATAAATATCATTATGCAAAAAAGCCAACAATCATACCTTTTTAGTTGTTTTTTTCTCAAAGCACGTTCAATTGTGTCCTTGGTTTTCCTATAAGCGGCTTTATCTATTTTTATCATTTTTCTTTTTGCAGCAAGGTCCTCTTTAATGTTAGCTAGGTAGTAAATGAAAATGCATTAAAAGTTAATGCTGAAAAGTACTTTCTTCGCATACATTGAAATCAATGTGAGACATGATGGTTCAGCAATATCGGAAGGACATTTACATTGTAAAATGCAAAGATCACTTCAAAAAGCAAGATTTACTCATTCGTTTTCTGTAAAACCTTTTAGGTATTAATATTAGCACTCTAATTCCAATTGGTATAACTGCAAATCACTTAATTGATGGATGATGAAAAAAAGCAAATAATTAAAAGTTTCTATTTTTTAAATGTGCAGAAAGGGTTACAAACACAGACTCTAATTTCTACATTTATAAAATGTCTTGTAATTTAAAGGACATGTTTCCATGAAATACTGTCACAATTCATTATGCAAAACATACAAAAAAGTATCTTATTTAATAAGACCATCAAAAGGGTAGAAATAATACACAATAAGAAAAGCATTTTTTAAGCAATCTAGTGATTGATGCTATTAACTGTATTTTAATAAAAGAAGCATCATCCATGGGTGTAAAAATTTAGGCTTAAGTAAAGAAATACATTCAAAAACACTTTTGAAATATTTTCTTGGAGCTTTTTATATGATATTTTTATCCATAGTGTTGTGTTTCAGAAAACTGTAATACTACAAGGAATGCTTTCCTAAACATGGTTTCACATTAGAGATCTACCATCAATTGCTAAAGATAGTTTTCAGCAATCATAAAAGATCTGCACCATAATACAAGTCTCCATCTATAAGGAGTCTCCATTATATAATGGAGACCTTTTACAGTCTCCATCTATAATGCTCAGTTAGGCAGCTCACAAAACCAGCACTTAGTCACTAAGCAGAGCAAAGCTTTCCAAATATACTGCTTGTATGAATTATCGCTATAGAAGAGCTGAAAACTGAATTGAGCTTTTTAAAAATATGAGTATTGTCTCTGTCGTCTTTACAGAAATTTTCTCAATTTTTTTTGAAAATACGGTCCTATAACAGTCAGTGCAACTAACAGTTCACATGGCAATACAAAATGTATGAGCTTTTGGATCCAGTTACATGTTTCTCACTGGGTAGAAAACTTGTCTTTCTTTTTCTAGTACACAGTTTATTACTGGAATAATAATAGAATATCATCATTTTAGATAATTCGATTTTCTCTTGTACTTTAAAGAAAACAAAATCAGAATGCTGTGACAATAGAATAGCTAAATTAGGAACATAAAAACTCATATTAAAAACTCTGAGTACATACGGACAGGAAGAGGGGAACAACAGATACCTGGGCCTACTTGAGGGCAGAGGGTAGGAGGGTGATGATGAAAACCACCCACCAGGTGCCACGCTTACAACCTGGGTGACAAAATAATCTGTATACCAAACCCCTGTGACATGCAATGATCTATATAACAAACCTGCACATGCACCCTCAAACCTAAAATAAAAGATAAAAAAACTTATATACTTTATCTGTGTACACTAAAAGAAACGAATACAGCTGTTTCTCCTCCAGTGTCCTCTAATATTCCCCAAATAATTACATTTCCACGTGTATGAAAGAAAAGCCATCCCTCTCATTTCACCATTGTTAGAAGCATTCTCACATTCCACATCAACAATCAAAAAGGTAAGTATGAAAATTTATTAAACACATTACATTAAATACGTATGTTAAATGCTATATATGAGAAGAAGGCGTGTAAGACAGTCTTGTCATCCACTAATTCATATAACCTACTGTAACATTTGTATGGTTGAAAATAATTTTCAAAAACTACGAATAGCTCCTAAAACATACCTGCAATATATTCTAGCTTCATGGTATGAATCCTGTAAAAAAAAAAAAAAAAGTTACATCAAAATTTTAACATAATGTTACACAAAATGCCATGTTTGTTAGGAAGAAATGTCTTATGTGAAATGTTCTGCATAGAATAGAACAGTGATGACATGATCCGAAGCTGACTTTTCCCAAAATACTTTATCCGACAGGCAAAAGTGACTTAAACACTTTACCCCATGTGCTCATCTCTTTCAGCAAAAGGTTCTCTTTCCCCATGCTCATCAGTTACATCTTTCTCCCTTGTTTCTGTAAAAGGGTTTCTTTCCTCATGTTCATCATTGACTGGATCCTTTCCTGCATTAAAATTTAAAAGACAAATCTTTTTTAGAGGAAAACACTGTTGTAGACATTTTTCGTGGAGAAACGTACCATTTGTGGACTTTTTTGGCTCTCTACCAATTAAAGCTTTAAAGCAGAGCTATGCATGGAATCACTGGGCCCCTGGCCATTTTACGGAGGCATTTTTGGAAGCCCTTCGGGTTCAAGTCCCAGTAAACAACGCTCACAGGTCAGACCCCTTGGATGTTAGGACCACACTCATGGAAAAGAGCTGCTCTGAGAGCATCTGTAACCCTGCTATGAGGGGGAGCCTCCCACGGGAAGCCTTAGGCCCTCGATCCTGCTTTGAAAACCTGGGGCCTCTTAGCACATGCATGGTGGACTCCAAAGCCACGAAGGGGCCAGGGGTCTCGGGCTGCCCGTGTGCCCCCCGCGCAGAGAGCAGACAGATCGTCTCCTTGGGCGTGCACCTTCTTTCGTGGCCCCTTGGGCTGTGTTTACCTGCATGCTCCTTCACGGGGGCGGCCATAACTTGAGCCTCCAACTGAACCTTGGCAGCCCTCTTGCGGCGCTTCCTGCCCACGGGCTCCATGGTTGGCTGTCCTGGGAAGTTAGAGGCGACCCCTGAACCTGGTTGAGTGCAAAGTCAAACTAAGTAGGCTAAGGAAACAGGACATGTGAAAGGAGAGCCATTGGGATTGCGAGTTCAAGAAAGGGTGGGGCTGGCCCACCCCGTGTGTCCTGTGGGAGCAGGAGGGGACGGAGAAGATGTCAGTGTCCCCTTCTATCCTTCCTGGCCCGTCCAGCCTGTCTCTGGGGCTGGCTGCAGAACTCACAGCTGCCTCGCACACCTGAATGGCCTCTGCAGGACCCTTGCAGTGCCCTTGGGACACAGCTCGGCCCTGCCCCTGTGTTCCCCAGAGACCTGTGTGGCCTCAAGGACCATGGGTGACACAGGACCTGCCCAGCCATCTCCGGGGGAATGTCAGGGGCTGCACTCCCACTCGCCCGCCTGGATGCCCAGGTGACCCCTGGCAACTCCAAGTGTCCTGTCCTGATGGGCAGCCGGGCTGGAGGGACCCACTCGGACTGTCCCCCGCAACACCCCCGCCCATCCCCTCCACACACACTTCGCCCCTCCTCCTCCCCTCCCCAC
>NW_012108441.1:2080569-2096217 GCF_000951045.1 Mandrillus leucophaeus | reverse complement strand
CTGCCCCACCCCTCCCCCCTGCACACATGCACAAGCCCCCGGGACACTCCCGGGCCCTGGGAATCACTCAGGTGTCTCCAGCTCCCTCCCTGCCCCCATCCATCCCATCCCATCCTCAGGGCCTCGCCCTGACCCAGGCCCCAGGCGACGATGCCAGGGCCATTTCTTCACAGGTCAGCCGGCCGCTCAGCGCTTCACACCCTGGTTCCCAGAAGGCCTCGTGCGCACCTTCCCGCTTTCCCACTGCGAACGCTTCACCTGAGAGATCCCTGATGCTGCTTCCTCACAGAATCTACAGACACTGGCACCACGAGGCTTTCTTACAAAAATGGGTCCTCAGTTCTCGTGAGAGCAGCTGGCCTGGCTACCCACGCTCCTTGCTGATTGGTCAGCTCAGCGCGCATGCGGGTGAATGATCGTGTGGGGCCACGCCACCTGCTGGCACGCTCTCTCCACTGCCTAAGGGGCCGCGCGTGGTTGCCGTGGACTGGGGTAGGGGGAGCTCTTTGGGGCCTCTGTTCCCAGAACCTTTCAGCTCCTCCTCCTGCAGAGGCACGCAGGGACTCGGGATGGAGGCCAAGTGGATGGGGCCTAGGACCTCACCCCTGAGCTCTTTCCAGCCACCCCTGCCCCTTTGCCTGGAATGGCCTTCGCCTTGCAAGTGGAGCCCAGGCTCCCTCCCATGCCCTGTGTGTTTCCAACGTGCCCAGCTGTACCCTTTTTATCAATGGATTGTGCTTTTATGGGTTTTTTTGCTTGCTTGTTTGTTTGTTTTTTGAGACGGAGTCTCTCTCTGTCGCCTAGGCTGGAGTGCAGTGGCACGATCTTGGCTCACTGCAACCTCCATCTCCCGGATTCATGTGATTCTCCCACCTTAGCCTCCCAAGGAGCTGGGATTACAGGTGCATGCCACCATTCCCGGCTAATTTTTGTATTTTTAGTAGAGACGGGGTTTCGTCATGTTGGCCAAGCTGGTGTCGAACTCCTGACATCGAAGTGATCCACCTGCCTCAGCCTCCCAAAGTGCTGGGATTACAGGTGTGAGCCACTAAGCCCAGACCCAAAGTTGTGTTTTCAAAGGCATCAACTGTATGACGTATAGTTGTTTCCAAGAAATGACGACTAAAAGGTACTGATTGAGAAACTCTTGTCATTTCTTTCTTCAAAAAAAGTCAACTAGTTTCCTGCTAGTTCTTTCCACTTAAGTTGGCCATAGAAATCCCAGGGGTGACCCTCAGGTTGTCACCTTTCTTCTTGTTGCTGTAAGGTTGGCCTGCTGACAGTAACAGATACACCCCACTCTCGGTTATTTCAGGATCAAGTAGATCCATTGGCCATGGAGTGATGGTCTTTTCAAGTCAGGCTATTTTGAGAGGTAATAAAATATTCGCGTACTTTAATTTATTTCTCTTTTGTACTTGCTTGTTTTAAAATACAGTTCTGCACATAAATATTTTTGACAAGATGAACAATATAGATCTATTTTGTCACATTGCAAAACAAGTCAACAATGACTGTAAGTAGAACATTCTATTTCGTTATTAATTTTCATTAGGCTTTCAAAACAATTTTCTGTATAACATATTCAGATATTTTGAATTCAGCAATGCAGTCAGATGCTGGGTGCAGTGGCTCATGCCTGTAATCTCAGCACCTTGGGAGGCTGAGACGGGCAGATCATTGGAGGCCAGGAGTTCGAGACCACCCTGGCCAACATGGTGAAACTCCATCTCTACCAAAATTACCAAAAAAATTAGGTGGGACCATGCCTGTAATCTCAGATACTTGGGTGGCTGAGGCACGAGAATCGTTTGAACCCAGGAGGCGAGGTTGCAGTGAGCCGAGATCGCATCACGGCCCTCCAGCCTGGGCGACACAGCGAGACTCTGTCAAATAAAATAAAATAAAATAAAATAAATAAAATTCTTATGTGATGATTATCTGAATTGTTTCTTTTTTCTTTACTTTTATTCTACATGGGTATTACTTCACTTGTTTTAAATAGTTGTGTGTTCATAATAAAGGCTCCCTTTTCTACGTAGTTGATTTTCCCTTCTTCCCTCAACATTTAAAAAAAAATTCTACAAAATCTAGACAATCAAGGTTCTTCCTTTTGATTTAAGCTCAATTATTAATTTCTCCCCAACATTACAGTTTTTCTGCAGCTGGAAAATGGAACCAAATGATGTCTAATTCTTCCAGCAGTGATGTGAGGAAACCTGCACAGACTATTGCTGCCCAGGGAGCTCCCCCAGGCCTGACATCCGGTGTGGTTTTGGGAGCATGAAGGCATGGCAGACTGTCTGCATGACCGAACTTAGTCGCCAGCCCCTCCAGAGGTCAAGACTGATACCAGGTGGCCCAAAGCCCCCACTATAAATCATCAGCATTAACTATCTAGCATGACTCAAAGCTCCAGGTAAACAAACACATTATGATCAGGCAGGATATTCCAAGGGCTTAGAGGTTATCTCCTGGAAGGCTGTCAAAGAACAGACCTTTCTTTGGAAAGTGCAGGGTTTGGACAACACAGACCTGTTGAGCTACTACTGCACTCTCAGTGAGTGGCTCATTCAGCTCTTAGAGTTCTGTCTCTCTCTTCCTAAAATGTTCAGATCCTTATGGATGGAAAATCTGGGAAACACAGCACTCATTGTAAACACACCATTCCTAAAATTCAGCTCCTCTTCAACAACCCGGGCTTTTGAACTGGGGCAAAGTCACTATGCCAGGATGACATTTTTTTTTTAACCTTAGAATGAATTCCTCCCAGGTGACTCCTCATCATTCAGGTAACAAGGCTCCTGGATGACCCATGGCATCTACAGGGCACACCAGAGTCTGAATCACAGCTTATTTTCTGGATTGCCCTTGGACTCAGCAGGATGATTCCATATCTTCCAAATTCTAGATATCCTGATATCACAATATTTTTTATCCCTGTTTCTTAATAAAAGGGTAAATGGAGGTAGAGGTGTTTCTCAACAACCTGCAACAACACATTTTTCTTTCAATTATTCAGTACTTAATTGGAAATCAAAGCCCTTTTCTAATGTATTGATAACATTGGGAATTGATGACTATTGTGTAGTTGTACTTAATCTACACCATGCTCATTCCTAACATGGGCTATGGAAGCAGCAGAGCGGCAGGTGACAACATATGCACTTCTCTCCCCCTCTGCCCAAAGCTCGTGGTAACTGTCAAATGAGCAGAGGACAGGGGAAACAATAGGAATATTTTAAAACTGTGGTTTTCAGGATGGGAATGTATTAATATCATACAACCTAATTGTTTCCTTACTTTGCCTATATTGTTGCATATTGCCCAAGCTTCAGAGCTGTCAGAGCAAACCTCAAAGCTGAGGAGCCAGCTGACAGGTAAAAAGCCAAGCAAAACAAAAACAGCCCATTTCTCATTGACTAAGATTTTTAGTTCAATTACATTTCCTTGTGATCTAAATAGCCAGATGCAATGACCCATAGATAGAGCCAGTGTAGAAAATATTTCAACCTAACATAATAATGTCTAAAGGGGTTAGTAATTGTTCTACTCAATTTGTTTCAGCCATTCTATTGGAATTCCTATTAACTGGAATTGATTATAAATATATGGAACGTCATGTAGTGAAACAAACAACCTATTTAGAACACACCAAGTTTCATGGACAACAAGTAACAAATTACTTTTTAAAAATCAATACCAACCAGGCCAGGTGTGGTGACTCACACCTGTAATCCTAAAACTTTGGAGGCTGAGGTGGGAGGATTGCTTGAGGCCAGGAGTTCAAGACCAACCTGGCCAACATAGTGAGACCCCCATATATAAAAAAAAGAAAGAAAAGAAAAGAAAAGAAGAAGAAAAAAATGAATAACGACATACACAGTGAGATCAAAGAACACTAGCTACCATCTACCCTTGGTTTAATACTCGTAAATCCTTGAGAAGGCTGGCATACATGGAGTCTCTCCAGGAAGACATTTGAGGCAGAAAACTGGAATAGGAGCAGGCAGTGTGTCATTTCGTCATCTGAAATGGGGACTTTATTAATTTGCCTGAGTATAAAGTCAAGAAAGAAGGTATTTTTCAGGACTGTTTGATTAAATGTCATTCTGTTTATCAAAACAGGAAAATCTGGCAGCAATTTCTAACCATATGGGATTTTTGAAAATATATGAGAAACATGTGATTATGTGTTTAGCTGAGTATTATTTAAAATGTATGCAAAATCCTGAGAGGGCTTTTGAACTAAGTTCCTAAAATTATCCTCTGGTGCATTCTATTTGATATGCTGTTGTGTGCATAAAATTGTTCCAATAGAAATAAAGCAGATCCTTAATAAAACCAACCCGGCCCCCTTTAATGACCTGCTTCCTATAATTGTAAATTCCATAATCGTTTCTTTTGACTATAGGCAACATAACAAGACAAAACCTATAATGTTCCAAAGGAATAGAATCAATACAAAAACAAAGGTGTTTCATACTACTTACAGAAGATAAAGGTATCCTGCAAGCTGAATGATGGTAGATCAGCTTGTGTTTTTCTAAATCATCTAAATATCTTCAGTGCCTTTGATTACAGCCTCATGCCCAGTTCTTAAAAAATCAAAGTTCACTTTCAAGGAATGTCATTTAAAAACTGCTGATCATCTAAGCCTTGGGAGGTCAAGGACACTCTTATTTCCTTTATACTTACAAGTTTAATTTGATGTCTGCCAAAATAGACTTAGGTATAAATTTTATATCAAGATGCTAAGCAGAGCCCCATGCAAAATGTTTCTAAGTGAGATTTGTTAAATATAAGATTACTTTTATGACTGGGACATTAGAGATGCAACCATCAATGAATAAAAAAATAAAATAAATTTTAACAACTTTCTCTAGCATCAAGTTGAAACTCAAGTCTCAATAGAACAAGTTTCAGGAACAGATGAGATTTCAGGAAGTTTCAGAAACAGCAGCTCAGATCCTCTTCTTAAAGGGGGATTCCCTCTTGACATGAGGCCAGCAACTCACTTTGCATGCAGAACATGCAACATATTTCTATGCCGGGGAGAGAAGGATGTGACCTCATTCATTCACTCATTCAGTCATTCCCTTATTCATCTATCTAATAGCTGTCAAGACTCTTAGTATGTGTTGGGCATTGTACTACATACTAAGTATATAGAATCTGTTTTCTAAACTCAAAAAGTTGTAAGTAGGTGGTAGTAGTGGTCAGGTTAAAACATTTTGTGAAAAGAGGAAATTACAGTGACAAGTGCTACAATAGATAGTAAGTGATGTAGGATCCATAAGGAAGAAGGACAAATTATTTATAATGTCGATGGGGAAGACTTTACAACAGGAGAAATCATCTGAGATTAGTTTGGAAGGATAAGGACAAAAAGGTATTCCAGTAGAAAATGGGGACAAAAAGTAGAAAAATAGGGCACTTTATTCTGGGAGTCATAAAAGGTGGGCTATATTTGGAAAGAGTAAATTTTTTGTAGAACTATAAGAGATTTCAGGGTGTGTGTGAGTTATAGTTTTAGGAGATAAAGTTGAAGATATTTGGGTACAATATCTTGAAGTATATTATAAGCCAAGAGGTAATATAGATTTTATTTTTGCAGATCAGCGGTTCTCAATCAGGGGCAACTCTGTGCCCCCTCCCTGGGATATTTGGTAAGGTCTATATTTTTCTGTTACAACTGGGGAGGCGGCAGGCTACTGGCATCTGGCAGGTGGAGACCAGGGATCCACTAAGCATCCTACACTGTACAAAGTCCCTACATCAAAGACTCTGTCCTGAATGTCAACAGTGCTAGGGTGAGCAACCTTGCTCTAGATAATGGAGAGTAACTGAAAGATTTTACACGTGGGAGAGCAGTAAAGAGGCGCTGTCTAGGAAAGTGATGCGACATCTTCTAGGAGGTTTGCCACATCACGATGGTCATCAAAATGCTGGGTGTCAATAAGGGAAACAATATTCATCTACAGGGAGAAAGATGAACTAACTTCTTAAGCATCTATTCTGTGCTGGATATTCAATGTGTTATATCAATTCTCCCCATGATATTGGCAACTGCTACTTTCTGCAGCAGTGGGAACTGTCAGATGAAGCAGGATGAGACTAGAGGCTGGGAGACTAGAAGCTGGGAGACCATATAGATCAATGTTCACTCTCACATGGAAACAGTGGAGGTCTGGACTGTAGTAGTGTCTGTGGAAGTGGAGATCTGAAAGCAAAGAGGAAGGTCAAATCAAAAGGAGTTCTTTACCAATTACATGTGAGAAGGGTTTAGCCACCAAATGGAAGGTTTACAGAATGACTTCGAGGTGGCGATTCGGAAGAGTGGGTAGCTGGAGAGACTGTAAAAGGAAGTCTCAGAGGGCAGGTATAGGGCTACCCACAGTTGTGACCTTTGAGGTGCCCATGGGAGGTTCAGATGTAGATGCCTGGTAAGCAAAGGGAAAAATAAGTCTCCAGTTGTAAAGAGACCTCAAACAGAGATGTGTTTAAGAGTTTGCAACATCACGATGGTCATCAAAACACTGGGTGTCATTAAGAGAAACAATATTTGCCTGCAGGGAGAAAGATCAACTAATTTATTGAGCATCTATTCTGTGCTGGACAGTCAATATGTTATCATCTCAGTCTCCCCATGATATTGCAAGGAGACTGAATGCAGACAGGCCCAGGAAGGTGCTCAAAGTCAGGCCGCCAGTCAGAGGCAGAGCCAAGCTTGGAGCAGTGTCTCATCAAAATCGATCCCCATCCATTCATTCTTTCAATATTATTTATAAAGTGAATTGCTGCATGGAGAGAAGAAGCCACAGAACAGGTTGAGAAAGAAGACCCTGAGACAGGAAAAGAAAAAGTGAAAAATGATGTCATCAAGTCCAAAGGAAGGAAGAACTTCAAGTAATAGTTTCAGTTATCAATCGTAAAAAGACTCAGAGTCAGACCAGAGGATGTTTCTGCCATAAATTGCTATCCAAATGATACCAAGTCATGCACACACACACAGAGTTTATATCAGAGTTAGAATGTGTACACTGCATTAGACATCATCAGGGTCTTGCTGTAGTGCAAGGAACAAAAGACAGATGGTAATTTGTAGAAAAGTAATTAGAGTCTGAGAAAGTAGAGCCAGGAAGAACAGAAGGAAGGTAGCGTGGTTGCTAAAGGGAAAATATTTTACAGATGAAGATTTGGACTTAAACATAGATGTAGGCTGAAGGACTTGAGTGGAAACACCAAAGTTTGAGTATGTAGGAGTGAGAGTCTAAATGAGAGAATGAAGGAGTTGGCCTTGGAGTGGAGAAGGGTCCACTGTTCCTCTAAAATAGTGGTCTTCAATCTTGTTGGGCCCGTAGACTCTCTTGAGAACCTCGTGAACGTTTTAGATGTCTCTCCAGAAAAACAACGTAACCATTCTGAAAACTGGGTATGATCTTAGGGAGTTCTTGCTAAAATCTCCTAAGCTTAAAATTTAACAGGCTCTCCTTGAGAGTGAAGAGGTGCTGTTAATGTCATTATAGAGGACAACAGGCTCCATCTAAGCTTCAAGCAATCCCAGACTGGTGAATTGGAAGTGGTTGGAGAATATGATGAGCTGTATTTCCTCTGTGCTGGCATTGATTATCAAGTTATTTTTATTGATTATTATTATTAATATATTTTATTAGTAGTATCACTATTAATAATTATTAATAATAATTTATAATTGATTTGCTATTTGGTATTAATAACTATCAATAATAAATAGTATTATTAATCAAGAATCTATAATTATTGATTGTGATTAATAATGATCAATACTTAATAATAATAATTATTAGTTATTGATTATTATTAACTGAATCACTGTAAGAGTTCCCCTGAAGTTCCCCTGAAAAGAGTAGTTTGCATTTGTTAGGAAAGTGGTGCCCTGGAAATTGATTTGTTTCAAACAATTGACCCCTGTGAAATCCTTGCAATATCCTTGTGTAAACCCAGGGTTATGTGGATGAGCTCTGAAAGTCATTGATGTGGAAATTCCTAATGTAGAAAAGGCATCAGAAATGTTTCTGGAAATGTTTACACCTGGAATAGCAATTTGGTATATCCCAGGGGAAGTATCCAGAGTGAGGAAATCAACAGGAGCCCAAAGTTTTGCTTTCTATTTATTGAGTAAAAATGTACTGATTGCTAGCCACATGGCAAGACCTGTTCCAAGTGCTTTATGAACGAATTCATTAAATCCTCGTCATAAGTCTACTAGGTAGGTACTGCTATTATCCCCATTTTACAGAGAGGGCTATACAGGTGCAGTGAGATAGCAGGGTTGATCTTGGTTTGAGTCAGAGAGTAGATTTGGAACAAGGCTGTCTGTTGCCAGAGTCTGGCCTCCCACTTCTACTCTATATTGAGAAAGGTTACATATTATAATATGTTCACATATTCACTCAGTCAACTCTTCTTATAAGCTTTTAAATATCATACTTGTTTAATCACCTGTATTCTTTAGTATTGTAAAGGTAACTATCCATCGTCTGACAAGGACTGTAGATGGGAAGAAATGCATCCAGGAATCTAATTAATCACACCAGGGTCCTATAGATAGATTTAGGGTTATGGGAACAGTACCTCATCACTGCTTATAGGTTTTGAGAGCCTTCAATGAGCCACCTCTGAAAACTTTTTAAAGATGGCTGGACACGCTTAGGCAGAGGGTCCCTGATTTGTGTGCTAAAGCTCCTTCAAATGAAGGAGTTTGAGGTGAACTGAAATTCTCCGGTGTTAAATGCTGCTACCACTCCTGAAACACCACCTACTCCTGCCAGGTGACCAGAAACTCAATCACCTTCTCCGCTAACTGACCTCAAAGCCACTTTACCCATAATACCTAAGAATACCATCGAGTACTTGCTGCTGAGTATTTCCTGTGGGCCAGGCTACACACACACACACACACACACACACACACACGCAGATGCAGATGCAGGTACTCAGTTTGCACAGTGGTACAGTAGTGCAGGGTCATAAAAATAAGCATGCAAGTTGAAACCATCTGAAGCAAGCTTTATAATCAATGGGAAAATTATAATTTATCTGTGGCCTTTAAAATTTTTGCCAAAATATTGTAAATTCTCATATTGTAAGTTATAAATATGTAAGAACATAAATGCATAAGTATCATCAAGTGTTTTGATGGGTGCAAAGTTTCCTTGGGGAGTGATGAAAATGTTCTGCTTGGCGTCTTTTTATTGTATAACTTTTGCTGCAGAGAGCATCTTTTCTATGCCTTAGCAGATAGTCATATTCTTTTCTGTTTGGTTCGCCTTCAAAATTTTATCCTTTGTGCTGAAAATATCAGGATATATTTGACAGTTTCTTTAGTGTGAGAGTTTTTGCCAACATTGCTTCCTCTGGGACATCTTGATCCTTTTCCCCACAGTCACCTCATTTCTATTAACAGGTTTGGCCTCACCACTTTTCTGTGGCTGCATACCTAGAGTCTCTCAAATGATGGCAATACTCCCACAGTCAGCTATTTCTTCAGCGACTCCTTTATGTTTGATTCTAGCTTTACCACTCTTAATTTCTTTGCTTTGTTAGCCAAATCCCTCTGTTGAAAGCCTGCTTTGTTAAATGTTGTGGGTGTGTTTTTCACGGGAGATAAGGAGACATGCTTTGTTGTCTTTGCACGAACGGATATGTGATCATGATGCATATCGTTTTTAATGCAGTGATGTGTGGATTGAAGAGCTAGCAGCAAAGTTTGTGCTGTATGCAATTCCTCACAGTTAACATAACATGGTGACTGAAACTTGAACTGTGCTGTAAGGAGACTGATGTTATTTGACTAAACTGGGGTAACTGAAATTCAGGAGTATTAGAATCTTACTAATTAAGGACTGCTTCTGTGTGTTTGTGTGTGTATGCAAAATCATTGATTTATCTTACACATTGCAAGCTCTATTATTAAAACTAATTTACATAAGGGAAACGGAGGCACAGGATGATAAAGGACCCGCAACTAACAAGGAATGGGGCTGGGATTTGTGTCCAGGTGGTCAGCTCTGGAATCCAAGTACTGAACCTCTCCAACACGCTGCATTTTTTTTTTTTTTTTTTTTTTTTGAGACAGATTCTCCCTTTGTCACCCAGGCTGGAATGCAGTGGTGCAGTCTCAGCTCACTGCAACTTCCGCCTCCTGGTTTCAAGAGATTCTCGTGCCTCAGCCTCCGGAGTAGCTGGGATTACAGGCCCCCACCATCACGCCTGGCTAATTTTTGTATTTCTAATAGAGACAAGAGTTCAGTATGTTGTTCAGGCTGGTCTCGAACTCCTGACCTCAAGTGATCCACCTGCCTTGGCCTCCCAAAGTGCTGGGATTATAGGTGTGAACCACCATGCTTGGCCCATACTGCATTCCTCAGTTGGCCCAGTATAATTTACATTTTTTAATGTAAAAAAATATATTTTCTTAAATACTTGGATGATAAAATCTGGGTTTTTTTCCCCCTTAATATTTCTTGGAGAATGGCCTGGTAAGAAACTGTGTTAGACACTCAGGGTTAGGAACACTAAAGATTAGAAAGGGGAGAACAAAAACTAGATGAGGCTAGTTGTACAGCAAAAGTGTGCATGATCTAGTGTAGCTGCAACATAGCTCTTTGTTTTACTTTGTGGCAATTTCAGCATACGCCTACATCTATTGTTTTTCCTTCCATGGGTATCTGCTGTTCAGACACCTTCAACAAATATTTATTCAACTCTTACTCTATGCCAGGCTCTATGTTAATCTCCTGCCTTCAGAGCATGGGTCCTTTCCCTGTTTTGCCTCAGTGTGTGTAATAGTTAATCAATCTAGGTTACAGCATAATTCTTTTCCAATAAGGAGCCAACTACTTTAAATAAAGAGGAAAGAAACACAAAATGTGACTTAATAATCAAGGACAGGTTTATTTTAGAGAAATAAACCTGAGAGGGTCTTCTGGCCAATTTTGGTCAGGAGCCTTCTCTCTTACAGACTAAGGATATTTAAGGGTTTTGGAAAGAGGGGCTTATTGTAGGTCTGGAATGTTTCTATGTGAGGGAAACTTTATGGTGGAGTTGGAATGTCTCTGGTCTGAAGGGAGGCTATCAGGGTTGGCATGTTTCTGGTTGGAGAGGGGTTTATCTTAGGGTCGAAATGTTTCTGGTTATGTTGACATTAGCTATTAGGCTGATGTTTTAGGGCTGAACTTAGGCGGTTTTTTAATCAAGGGGAACTTAGAATGGTGGTGTTCTTTCAAGATGGAGATGCTCCCGCTCTGTCAACTACTGTCTGCACAAATCTGTTGCTTCGAAGGTTGGCATTAGGAAACACAATGGCATACATTTATAAAAGTGGGCTTTCAGTTCTTCATTTCAAGTTTCCCTGTCGTCTTTGGTGTATGTCCCTAGAGTTCTGCTACCCTAGAAAATATACACATTATAAATGTAAATCATAAATAGTTTTGGCAGGTGAAACACAAGACATCCCACCAAATTTGAATTTTTTTTCCATTAGACATACTTCTATTAAAAATTTATCTGTTGTTTATCTGAAATTCAGCTTTAACGATAGGCATCCTGTATTTTTATTTGCTAAAAGTTTGGCAATGCTAACCATATATGAACATTGTACATGTCCATAAAAGAGCAAGAGTTTGATGAGAATGCATTAATATTTGTTTACATTCGTGAATAATATAACAAAATACAAATAGGATACAAGTCAATAATGCAACTCGTTTTCACTCAAGGAACACAGGTGGAAAATTCCCTTAATCAAAGCAAACCTTTGATCAGCTGCAAAATAAGACTTACTCTCATATGCCAGACATATGTTAATGTGCATAGCTAAAATAAAGCATGGGAGGCATATTAGACTCAGAAACATCCTCTAAAACCATAACTGTAGCATCTGAAATCTCCCACAAATAATGAATCCAAGTTGGCACAGACTAACCCAACAGCAGCAAGCTGGGTAACATACACTATGTGGAAATCTAAGGCACTGTTCAGCAAACGTTTTCTGTAAAGAGAAAGATAGCAAACATTTTCACCTGTGCAGCCATATAGCCTGTCACATCTACCCAACTCTGCCACTGAGCTCGAGAGCAGGCATAGACACAGACACCCATAGTGGAATGTGTGTGCCAGTGTGCCAGTAAAACTTTATTTACAGAGGCAGGAAGTGTGCCAGAATTGTCCCACAGGCTCTAGTTTGCAAGCCCTACCTAAAAGGATTTTGTTGGTACCTCCTTACTCTGTTGATAAGCTTTTTTTTCCCCTCAAAGGAAGAAACAATTGTAAGAATTATTAAATGCTGTCAATCTCCTGTCATAGAATAACTAGGAAACTGAAAAGGCTTAGGTGGGTGAGTGAGATTATAAAAATTCAAACTATTCTAAGAGCAGTTAAGGGCAGATAGTTATGAATGAAATCAACTAGATTTTAAAATAACATCTAAATTGTGAGGGTCAAAAAGATGAAGAGGTCTGCTTGTGTGGTGGACTAACCACATATATGATTTCTTCTCCTTTTCGAAGTTCACGATAATGACATTAAAGCAATGTATTAATGCATAGGAACAAACAAAATGGGAAAGACAGGAGTAGAGGAAATTTCAGCAAATTTTGAAAACTGGAAAATGTATATAAAAGTACTACCTGATTTGGAAACTAAGTATAATTAAAATCTGGGCTCTGTACACAGGCTCTGTCCTGTTTTGGGGGAGGGGTATAGACAGAAATGAGGAATCTGGGCCCTGACTGAGAGTTTTTGAATTGACACACACTACAGAATATGAGCAGTGAGCCTGATGGTGAGTTTGCTCCACCAATCTCAACTCAGCTTTTCCGTCATCCTCAGTCATCTCACCAGAGTCCAGTAATAAAGCAAAAAGAGCTATATGAAGAAATGTTGAACTAGAAAAGTCATTTTCCTTATGGATTGCAATGTAAATAATTCTTTTCAGGTCTCATACAGTCCAATGGCGTCATTTATTGGGAAGAAGAATACCTTTAGCCATATAATAAAAAAAACGAAGCACCTTCAAGCCCTGAACTAGTATTGGTTAATAATCCTGATTTGATCAAATGCAACTGATGATGTATGGATCTACCAGATCTTCATGTTACATTGGATTAAAACATGCAGAATAAAAATATTCTACATGATTTCTTTTGAATTTCGTGTGTTGTTCAACACCAATGGAAACCTAATTTACCAAAACAAATAGTACTATATATACTTAAATTATGGTCAATCCCATGTTATTTCATCTTATAAAATGTTTAATACTCTCCCATTAATAGCACATAAAATTATATGGGCTACTGGGCTGACTAACTTTTAGTTTTGTATTCTTTATTTTTTGTGTGTGCAACAAAGAGGAAAAGTAAGATCATGATGCCTAACAGAATTAGTGGAGTTAAGTCTGAATTATAGATGGTCCTTAACTAATTATTCCCAAAAGCCTAACACCAACACCCATATTTACCAAGAGAATATTATGCCATTTATCATATTCCTTGCTTAACAAGAACTTGCGATTTTATACATCACACTACAATACTGCAAATTTTAAAATGTGGAACAACGTATAGATTTATTTTTGTTTATATAGTCTATAATAAAAAGTGGATAGATTCATTTTATTAGCTCTTGACTGCTTTTGGTAATCAGTCTTATAAAAATGTTTATTGTAATCTATTTCTCAGTAGGTGTTATGATGTTTTATTAAAGGCATAATAGCTCATTCATTTGAATTGAACTATTTAGCCTGACTTTTTGGACAAAAAGGAAGTCTGAAATGGTTAAGTACTTTGTTTTGTTTTTGTTTTTGTTTTTGTTTTGTCACTCTATCATCCAGGTTGGAGTGTAGTGGTGCTGTCATAGCTCACTGCAGCCTCGAGCTCACTGCAGCCTCGACCTCCCACGCTCAGCCAATTCTCCCACCTCAGTCTCCCGAGTAATGAGTAATGAATCCCTTTGAAATTCAGTGTTTCCAAATCTTTATGTTCTCAAAATTGAAGGAATGGTCAGTGGTTGTTCTCATGAGGAGGGGGATTGTTTCCCAGGGAATATTTGGCAAAGTGTGGAGGTACTTTTCGTCACCACAGCTAAGAATATACCACGGATATCTAGTGGTAGAAGCCAGGAATGCAGCAAAACATCCTACAATGAATAAACAGGACAGTCCTCCCTCCCCCCAGGTATCACCCAGCCCCCAATGTCAATAGTGCCAAAGTTGAGAAACCATTATATGTGAATACGTAAATAAATAAAAACAGAAAAATGGAGGAAACCTCCACTGATCCCATTAAGAGATTCATGTCAATACATTTTATTGAACAATGATCAGTGTTTATGTTTTAATCATGTATGATTATATTTTAAATGTTGTGTCTTTATGTTGTTTTGATTAACGATGTTACAATAGTAAATGTATTAATAACACAAGCTACAAGAAAGTTTTCAAACTCTTAGAGTCTTGTGGCTGCAAGAATTTTTGTAAAGTAAATATTTACAATATGATGCAGTTTTGTTTTAGGTAAGTAAAATAAGTTATCAATAAAATATTTTCAAACATCAAATAATATGGCTTTAAGATAAAATTGTCTGAGGAGAGCGGAATAGAAATTAAACTTCAAGGAATGAAACAAACGATTGGAAATTTTCCCCTGATAAAGAAGAGCATTTTTAGGGAGTTTAATTAACTATAACAGGTATCAAACTGCTGTGATAATTAGCTTACCTTGGAAAGGTTTAAAAGCATGACGTTGCAGCTCTGTCTTTAAATATTTATATTTACAATATGCCAGAAATTTCATTCTTTCCATCTAGTTAAAATTATGATGTAAAACTGTAGATGTAACAAAAATGTGCCAGGAGATGCACAGATTGGCAGGATTCTTCTAGAGAGTATTCAAGTAAAAATGTTTGAATACCACTGTTGTACAGAGCTGATCCAGTTCAATAAAATCGAACTCTCAGGAAGTTCAGGTTCCCCCTTTAGCCATAGGGGCCTGCGGACACGTGGGTGATAAATCCCTTCCCTTTTGAAGAGCGTAAGCCCCTTTCTGTCTCTTGTAGCCTAAAAGCATTTTGAACATCAACTTTACAAATCCAAATAGTTATTCATGATATAAAAGCTTTTAAACAATAATTTCAAAATTGCTGGGTTAACTAAATAACATTTTCATGCAATGAGATCAAAGCAAAAAAACTTTTGCATTGTCAGACTTAAAGAAGGATCCTTTTGTATGAAGAGAAATGATCCTATAACTGCTTTGTTGGATTCTTAATTTAAATATTCATTAAGTGAATTTAACATATACAGTTTATAATTCTCTTCCTTTGAGAAAGAAAAGAGGGCATTTATCTGAGACTAAGAGATTTCCCTACTTAACAAAACCCAAGGGCTAGAAATCTGAAGATTTATTTCAAATTTTCTGAAGGGCAGTTGAATAATGTATAAGATGTACAACACCAGATGGCAGTATTTCCATGTTCTAGATCGTGTGTATCTCTCTCTCTCTCTCTCTCTCTCTCTCTCTCTATACACACACACACACACACACAGACATACATATATCTATATACAAGTAGACAAAAAACAGTGTTTCTATAGCGACCAATGTT